>NC_061833.1:2777278-2807278 GCF_019202785.1 Penaeus chinensis
GAGTGAGTGAGTGAGTGAGTGAGTGAGAGAGAAAGAGAAAGAGAAAGAGAAAGAGAAAGAGAAGAGAAAGAAAGGGAGAGGGGGGGGGGGGTGAGAGATAGAGAGAGAGAAAGAATGAGAGAAGAGAGAAAGAGAGAGAGAGAGAGAGAAGACAAGAGAGAAACAGAGAGAGAGAGAGAGAGAAGACAAGAGAGAAACAGAGAGAGAGAGAGAGTCTGGACAAGTCAAGTGGCCATTTGTGCTGTTATGTTAGTGTTGATACTTGAGTGTACTGGTGTTAGATAGTTTCCCCTAACTCGCCCTATGCCTAGCAGTGCATTCACCAGCCAATCAGCATTTATGAGGATTAATAACGTCATCAACCGAAGTCCCAACGCGTTGAGAGTACTCTACCAAAGACGCTTTTAGGAAAAACTGACAGTAGTTCTCCAAATCCTGTAAGTATGAGGGGATATATGCAGCTTGCGTCTTCTATGATGGAAGATGAGCTGGCAATATTTTGGAAACTCACTTTTGATCCTATCGAGAAAATTTAGGAGGGCAAGTAACAAAATGGGTAATGCTAATGTTCATAGGAACTATCATTTCAATTGTATGTTAATTTGGCTCTGTATGCCATATTTAATATTGTTTTTTTCCTTCTCAGAGACTGTAAAGTTTAACAAGCTACCTCAACTTTCTGTACTGAAACTGCGACCAAGGTGATACTCTTCAGTGAACCTGTTCCTTCCCCGTCTCCTAATGTTACTGACCAGACGCCACAAGGACCCCACACTTCCGTTCTTACACTTCTCACTTCACCTTGTACACTTCCAACCCCGAAGAGCCTGCATTGGGGTCCGGGAAGAGGAAGTTTACGGAGAAGTTTAAAGCATGCAAAACGATGCAGGACGAATATCATGCTACAAGATTATGGCAGATGGCTGAAATTCGTGAGGCTCAGGTGAAAGAACATCACGAACGGATGGAAAGTGAGAAGCTGAAAAAAGAAACTTGAAGTACACGCAACAATATAAGGGCAAGAGTCTCATTCGTCCATCTCAATAAAATCAATTCTCGACCCCTAAAACTGAGACGGTTCACTTGAGCTATAACAGCCACACCCACAGTGTTCTTTAACCAAATATATTGTAGATAGTGATCATCCTATGATTCTTTAAAGCACTATTTAGTTGACATTATTAAAAACAAATTAAAGCCTAGACACGCCTGGCTTAGGGGGAGTTTAACTGCAATGTTGCCAAAATGACCGGAGGTAATTCAGAAACACGAGTTGAGGAACTAATATTTCAGTAAATTGGCCTTGCTCTTGATTACATGGCTAATTAGTGTTCTGTAATCATTTGTCACATGTCTAAACACTTGCCAATACAGATTATCTTTCATTATCACCAAGTACAAAGATATTTCCCGTGCCGGGAATCGAACCCGGGCCTCGCGGGTGAGAGCCGCGTATCCTAGCCACTAGACAACACGGGATATAGTATAAGAGCTAACATACAAAGTAAAAGAAGAAAAAAAATAACGGTGCTTTTTCAAGACTGGTCACACTCCTGTGGAAGCCAGAAACTATAAAACGGTGAAAGTAGTGAGAGGCATTTAAATTCCAAAATATTTGGAACAGCGTAGTAGAAAGTTTTATACCATATCAAAGAAATGGTATTGTATTATCACAACTGTCGCAACCATCTCCAGTTATGCACAGTATCTGGGTATATTATGACGTTGCATGTACAGGTAGATATAGAATATCCACAGATATAAACACATTTATTAATTCACTCACTTTCTTTCACCCGCATACATACATACACACATACATGCATAAACACACACACACACACACACACACACACACACACACACTATATATATATATATATATATATATGTGTGTGTGTGTGTGTGTGTGTGTGTGTGTTGTGTTCTCAGAATAAGTACTACCGACGTATGCGATTTACCATACATATAATATGTCAGTACACAAAATAAAATAACTTTTATATAAACTTTAAAGCAACTACTTTACTTCAAAGTAATATCTTCCAACCAATTTGGTAATAATACAAAATTAGTATCTGATGATAGGCTGGTAAGTCGCAAATGTCAAGCAATCCTCATTCGCTGCCATGCACATTTGCGTCATAAGGAGACTATAATGAGCGACTAGTCACATCCACGGGGGGGGGGGGGGGGGCAGATGGACAGGAGGCGAAGGATTCCATTGCAACGGCATCTAAAGCAGGCAATCTCGACTAAAATCCTCGGACCGGACGAGTTGAAGAGTCTTGATCATGTAAAACGGAAGCATGTCAGTAGCCAATCAAACGGATTTTATAACTATAATGATAATCATTGAGAACGTACAAGATTTATTTAATAAACTTTCAATAGGAACATTTCTGCCTACTTTGTAAGCTACGGCAACAGAGGAAATTAGGTTTTAGGCCAGTGTCAGAATTCAGGTCAAGCTTACATTTGTTTCCACATTTAATAAGTGAATAAAATTGAATATGAAAGAAAGAAAATCAACAAAAAATATCTGCTAATTCTTTCCAAAATGGATGCATTTTCTCAAGAGAATATATACGAGGTAAAGCGTACACTGGTAAAAACCGATATACAGAGAAGTACATCTCAAAAACGGGTGTGCTGTTTCGCTATACTGAATATGAGGGGTCGGGGGCAGAGCTGGGAAGGTAGTGGGCGTAAAAGACCACACAAATCTTTTACAGTAAGTGAAACTTCCATATTGTGGAAAATTGGATTACTAAATATTAAAGTGAATTAGGTAAGGGCAGTTGTCTTAGAAAGAATTGCATCTCTTGGTATTTGTTTTTTTTAAAATTTAGAACTTGTAGTCAATTTAATTGTCAATATGCACAAATGTAATGTAAAAAAATAACTATAAATAAGCATTTATAGTAGAATTAAGGGAAGAAGTACAAGAAAGGCATTTGTCGTAATTTTTCTAGCAAATATTTACAGATATTTCGTCCTTAAATACCTTTGCACCGAAAAAGCAGTCTATACAATCATATAGATGTTACATGTAAAGTTTAAAGTGAGCGCTCGCACAATCACAAGACTGCCAGCTGATCCATTGCGTGTTCTTAATGTCCTGAAATCTGCTGTAAACCATCATAAAAAAATACTCTTTTTATATTATAACAAGACCTCCATCAAGCTACCCCAGACGAAGGACAATGGCAGTCGTTCCAAAAATGTAGGGTAAAATGTAGGGATATGACAGAGCAAAGGTGACGGGGGAAGACAATGGAGTCATTCCGACTGGGCATATGGCCATTAGTGAAAAAGTCCCTCGTTCCTCCTACAAGGCAGTTCGGTCTGACTACGTGAGTAATAATCCCTGCCTTGAACCAGGTTCCAGAGCTAGATAGGGACATTCTGAGGCCATGTGGCATAGGTATGTGGGCATAGGCGTACGTCCTAAGGTCACTTAGTCTCTGTTTTATTTTAGTTATGAGGATGATAAACCTTTTATGAACCCCATTAAACCATGATGTATTCCAGATAAGTTATAAAAGAAACATTGTTGAAAATGTAAAGCTTATAGTGCACAAGATTAACCGTTGTTCTTAATTAATTCGTCGACGGTTTCAACTTCATTGATTATAAGATTATTCTCTCAGATAGTCTCTTCTACTTTCATCACTTTGGTTTTGATCACATTTAAGTATAATTCTGGATGACTTATCAGGTGACACTTATTGTGTGACTAAATTTTAGTCTTTCCATAAAACTTTCCCGTGCCGGGAATCGAACCCGGGCCTCGCGGGTGAGAGCCGCGTATCCTAGCCACTAGACAACACGGGATGTAGGAAATCTGAGTAAATTAGAAACTTTCTATCATGCATACTTACATACATACAAATATACATAATACGCATATTTATACATACATTTTTTTTATTTGTGTTCTTTTGTGTATATGTATATATCTGTATACATATATGTATGCACACGCATATCTATATACATATATACACACACACATTTACATACAAATAATATACACTGCCCCCACATATATATGTATATATATGTATATACACATATAATGCACACACACGCACACACACACACACACACACACACACACACACACACACACACACACACACACACACACACACACACACACACACATTATATACATATAATGTACATACACACACAAATGTATACATATTTATATATACACACATGTACAGTCGGTAAAACAAGTACCTTTAATCGGGAGATGATGAAACTAAAACAATCACTAAGAGTTGATTCGGATATGTTGGTACCTGTTGTTTTCAGAGCTCGGAACAGATGAAGCTTCATAATGTATTCGAATAGAGTTGTTATGGCAAGTTCCTCGTATCATGCCAATATTAGCAATGGAGACCCCGTAGACAATTAGTAGCGTCATAATTACGCTTTACTCTGAGGGACTATCAAGTTTCGAAAAATCGAAATTGGTTATTTCGAAGCCAACCGCGTCGCTTGTGAATCCAGCGCAACTGAATCCACGAGAGACAAGACCAGAAGTGGGCATCTTATGGGCACGACGGAGGAAGATGATCAAGTAAATGTCATTCAGAACTACAATTCAATGTGCTCTATAAAAGACCAATAGGAAGCTTGCATTGAAGTGCATTAATGAAAACCATTTGATACTCACAGTGACAACACCCCTTACTAGGTTCGAAAAGGGGGCGTGGGAAGTAGTTAGTTGCCATGTCCCGTTATTGTGAGCCATTTTCTTCTTAGTTATTTACACTCATTATCATTTTTTTTAACAATCCATAACTACTACAAGGGATGCGTACCCCCTTTGTTCTGCTGGCTACAGCACGCAGACTGTCAGAAATCGTTGGGCAGTTGGAGTGGATGCACAGCGGCCGAGTAGGGGAGCCGACGAATGTCGGGCTCGTTAGATTTACGGGGTATACCTACGTGGACTGGACGAGATGTTTCTACCATCGGTGAGGGTCATGTTCTTCACCGAGCCGGAGCCATTTTACCTTCTCCAGGATAACAGCCCTATCCACACGAACAGTATCGTGAAGGCGTGATTTCGGCAACACCCCGAGATTACGCTGTGCCACATCCACCCAAATCGCCAGATCTCAGTCTCATTGAGTGCTTGGCTTTCCCCAAGATTACACCCGCAATCGTCATACCGTCGTTGCCCAAGCAATGACGGCATGGGAGCGATTGCGGTCTGTAGACGGATGCCAGTTAACGGCGGCGCTAGGGGCATTCATGTCATGGATTCTTGTCAGCGTTCGCCAAGCTGGTGGCGGCAACTCGAATATTAATAGTAATGGATAATGGGATCATTGCAAGGGGGTGACAAATGCCCCCCCTGCCCCCGTCTCCTAAATGATATCCCACTCAGGGATACCAATATCAGGTCGAGCTCACACATTTGTTTTCCAACCGTTTTCGTCGTCGTATCATAATGTTAAGTCAAAACGCACCGAAAAAAGCAGTCTATACATTCATATAGATGTTACATGTAAAGTTTAAAGTTAGCGCTCGCACAATCACAAGACTGCCAGCTGATCCATTGCGTGTTCTTAATGTCCTGAAATCTGCTGTAAACCATCATAATCTCTTTTTAAAAAAAGTACTCTATTTCATAACAAGAGCTTCATCAAGCTACCCCAGACGAAGGACAATGGCAGTCGTTCCAAAAAATATAGGGTAAAATGTAGGGATATGACAGAGCAAAGGTGACGGGGGAAGACAATGGAGTCATTCCGACTGGGCATATGGCCATTAGTGAAAAAGTCCCTCGTTCCTCCTACAAGGCAGTTCGGTCTGACTACGTGAGTAATAATCCCTGCCTTGAACCAGGTTCCAGAGCTAGATAGGGACATTCTGAGGCCATGTGGCATAGGTATGTGGGCATAGGCGTACGTCCTAAGGTCACTTAGTCTCTGTTTTATTTTAGTTATGAGGATGATAAACCTTTTATGAACCCCATTAAACCATGATGTATTCCAGATAAGTTATAAAAGAAACATTGTTGAAAATGTAAAGCTTATAGTGCACAAGATTAACCTTTGTTCTTAATTAATTCGTCGACGGTTTCAACTTCATTGATTATAAGATTATTCTCTCAGATAGTCTCTTCTACTTTCATCACTTTGGTTTTGATCACATTTAAGTATAATTCTGGATGACTTATCAGGTGACACTTATTGTGTGACTAAATTTTAGTCTTGCCATAAAACTTTCCCGTGCCGGGAATCGAACCCGGGCCTCGCGGGTGAGAGCCGCGTATCCTAGCCACTAGACAACACGGGATGTAGGAAATCTGAGTAAATTAGAAACTTTCTATCATGCATACTTACATACATACAAATATACATAATACGCATATTTATACATAATTTTTTTTTATTTGTGTTCTTTTGTGTATATGTATATATCTGTATACATATATGTATGCACACGCATATCTATATACATATATACACACACACATTTACATACAAATAATATACACTGCCCCCACATATATATGTATATATATGTATATACACATATAATGCACACACACGCACACACACACACACACACACACACACACACACACACACACACACACACACACACACACACACACACACACACATTATATACATATAATGTACATACACACACAAATGTATACATATTTATATATACACACATATGATGTACAGTCGGTAAAACAAGTACCTTTAATCGGGAGATGATGAAACTAAAACAATCACTAAGAGTTGATTCGGATATGTTGGTACCTGTTGTTTTCAGAGCTCGGAACAGATGAAGCTTCATAATGTATTCGAATAGAGTTGTTATGGCAAGTTCCTCGTATCATGCCAATATTAGCAATGGAGACCCCGTAGACAATTAGTAGCGTCATAATTACGCTTTACTCTGAGGGACTATCAAGTTTCGAAAAATCGAAATTGGTTATTTCGAAGCCAACCGCGTCGCTTGTGAATCCAGCGCAACTGAATCCACGAGAGACAAGACCAGAAGTGGGCATCTTATGGGCACGACGGAGGAAGATGATCAAGTAAATGTCATTCAGAACTACAATTCAATGTGCTCTATAAAAGACCAATAGGAAGCTTGCATTGAAGTGCATTTATGAAAACCATTTGATACTCACAGTGACAACACCCCTTACTAGGTTCGAAAAGGGGGCGTGGGAAGTAGTTAGTTGCCATGTCCCGTTATTGTGAGCCATTTTCTTCTTAGTTATTTACACTCATTATCATTTTTTTTTAACAATTCATAACTACTACAAGGGATGCGAACCCCTTTGTTCTGCTGGCTACAGCACGCAGACTGTCAGAAATCGTTGGGCAGTTGGAGTGGATGCACAGCGGCCGAGTAGGGGAGCCGACGAATGTCGGGCTCGTTAGATTTACGGGGTATACCTACGTGGACTGGACGAGATGTTTCTACCATCGGTGAGGGTCATGTTCTTCACCGAGCCGGAGCCATTTTACCTTCTCCAGGATAACAGCCCTATCCACACGAACAGTATCGTGAAGGCGTGATTTCGGCAACACCCCGAGATTACGCTGTGCCACATCCACCCAAATCGCCAGATCTCAGTCTCATTGAGTGTTTGGCTTTCCCCAAGATTACACCCGCAATCGTCATACCGTCGTTGCCCAAGCAATGACGGCATGGGAGCGATTGCGGTCTGTAGACGGATGCCAGTTAACGGCGGCGCTAGGGGCATTCATGTCATGGATTCTTGTCAGCGTTCGCCAAGCTGGTGGCGGCAACTCGAATATTAATAGTAATGGATAATGGGATCATTGCAAGGGGGTGACAAATGCCCCCCCCCCCCTGCCCCCGTCTCCTAAATGATATCCCACTCAGGGATACCAATATCAGGTCGAGCTCACACATTTGTTTTCCAACCGTTTTCGTCGTCGTATCATAATGTTAAGTCAAAACGCACCGAAAAAAGCAGTCTATACATTCATATAGATGTTACATGTAAAGTTTAAAGTTAGCGCTCGCACAATCACAAGACTGCCAGCTGATCCATTGCGTGTTCTTAATGTCCTGAAATCTTCTGTAAACCATCATAATCTCTTTTTAAAAACAGTACTCTATTTCATAACAAGAGCTTCATCAAGCTACCCCAGACGAAGGACAATGGCAGTCGTTCCAAAAATATAGGGTAAAATGTAGGGATATGACAGAGCAAAGGTGACGGGGGAAGTCAATGGAGTCATTCCGACTGGGCATATGGCCATTATAGAAAAAGACCTGGAGTCCCTCGTTCCTCCTACAAGGCAGTTCGGTCTGACTACGTGAGTAATAATCCCTGCCTTGAACCAGGTTCCAGAGCTAGATAAGGACATTCTGAGGGCATGTGGCATAGGTATGTGGGCATAGGCGTATGTCCTAAGGTCACTTAGTCTCTGTTTTATTTTAGTTATGAGGATGATAAACCTATTATGAACCCCATTAAACCATGATGTATTCCAGATAATTCGTAGAGAAAACATTATTGAAAATGTAAAGCTTATAGTGTACAATTTAACCGTTGCTCTAAAGTAAATTAATTCGTCGGCAACATCATTGATTAAAAGATTATGCTCTCTGATAGTCTCTTCTACGTTCATCATTGGTTTTGATAACATTTAAGTATAATTCCGGATGACTTATCAGGTGACACTTATTGTGTGACTAATTTTAGTCTTTCCATAAAACTTTCCCGTGCCGGGAATCGAACCCGGGCCTCGCGGGTGAGAGCCGCGTATCCTAGCCACTAGACAACACGGGATATAGAAAGTTTGAGTAAATTAGAAACTTTCTATCATGCATACTTACATACATACAAATATACATAATACGCATACTCATACATGCATTTATTTTTTTGTGTTCTTTTATGTATATGTATATATCTGTATACATATATGTATACACACGTATATCTATATACATATATATACACACACATCTACATACAAATAATATACACTGCCCCCACATATATATGTATATATATGTATATACCCATATAACACACACACACACACACACACACACACACACACACACACACACACACACACACACACACACACACACACACACACAAATGTATATATATTTATATATACACATATGATGTACAGTCGGTAAGAAAAAAAAAGTACCTTTACTCGGAAGAAGATGAAACTAAAACAATCACTAAGAGTTGATTCGGATATGTTGGTACCTGTTGTTTTCAGAGCTCGGAACAGATGAAGCTTCATAATGTGTTCGAATAGCGTTTCGGAGTGGTTATGGCAAGTTCCTCGTATCATGCCAATATCAGCAATGGAGACCCCTTAGACAATTAGTAGCGTCATAATTACGCTTTACTCTGAGGGACTATCAAGTTTCGAAAAATCGAGATTGGTTATTTCGAAGCCAACCGCGTCGCTTGTGAATGCAGCGCAACTGAATCCACGAGAGATAAGACCAGAAGTGGGCATCTTATGGGCACGACGGAGGAAGATGATCAAGTAAATGTCATTCAGAACTACAATTCAATGTGCTCTATAAAAGACAAATAGGAAGCTTGCATTGAAGTGCATGAATATCATAAGTTAATGAAAACCATTTGATACTCAATAGCAACACCCCTTACTGGGTTCGAAAAGGGGGCGTGGGAAGTAGTTAGTTGCCATGTCCCGTTATTGTGAGCCATTTTCTTCTTAGTTATTTACACTCATTATCATTTTTTTTTAACAATTCATAACTACTACAAGGGATGCGAACCCCCTTTGTTCTGCTGGCTACAGCACGCAGACTGTCAGAAATCGTTGGGCAGTTGGAGTGGATGCACAGCGGCCGAGTAGGGGAGCCGACGAATGTCGGGCTCGGCAGATTTACGGGGTATACCTACGTGGAAATTATGGACGAGATGTTTCTACCATCGGTGAGGGTCATGTTCTTCACCGATCTCGAGCCATTTTACCTTCTCCAGGATAACAGCCCTATCCACACGAGCAGTGACGGCGTGATTTTGACAACACCCCAAGATAACATTGTGCCACATCCGCCCAAATCGCCAGATCTCAGTCTCATTGAGAGTGTTTGGGCAGCCATGGGCAGAGACTTTTCCCAAGATCACACCCGCAATCGTCATATCGTCGTTGATCAAGCAATTATGTTATGGGAGCGATTGCGCTTTGCAGACGGATGCCAGTTAACGGCGGCGCTAGGGGCATTCATGTCACGGATTCTTGCCAGCGTTCGCCAAGCTGGTGGCGGCAACACGAATATTAATAGTAATGGATAATGGGATCATTGCAAGGGGGTGACAAATGCCCCCCCCCCCCCCTTGCCCCCCTCTCCTAAATGATATCCCTCTCAGGGATACCAATATCAGGTCGAGCTCACACTTTTTTTTTCCAACCGTTTTCGTCGTCGTATCATATTGTTAAGTCATAAAGCGTAAAGATATATATATATATTTTTTTAGCGAGTGTACATTGATAGGAGCCGTATCACGCAATTTAATTTACTGCACACGAGAGACATGGCGAAATAACGTACCCAATCAATAACTTATACCTGTGCATTCATCGTTTTTCTAGAGGGGATCAGAGACTAGGAACACAATAGATAAAACTAGTAAAAAGTAAATATATCTAATCTGTATCTAGTAATCGTTGAAATCGCAACAGACAGAGATGCGGGTGAGCTGCAGGTCATCTAAGTCAGGTATGTATTGACCTCGAATACATACCTGATGAATGAAACTCGTTATTAAAGGAATTTTGATATTCAAAGGAATTTCATTTGTAATGCCCTTAAAAACAAAATGGGTATTAAGTGATGTACCAAAGAAAAAAACGTGATTGCGCCCAAGTAGTAAAAGAACGTAAAGGTGATTTCTCAGCCAGCACGATTAGGTTGCATTGAAATCACCGAAAAACTTCCCGTGCCGGGAATCGAACCCGGGCCTCGCGGGTGAGAGCCGCGTATCCTAGCCACTAGACCACACGGAATATGTTTATGTATTTAAAAAAAGAAAAAAAAATGACTCCGTTAGTAAATATGGGCCCTCAAATTAAATGGCATGAACCTGATTCATAAATCAAATATATATATAAACATGTGCACACTAAAACACATATGTGTAATAAAAAGAAACACACACACACACACACACGCTCACTTTGAGCTCACCTGTAAGCACTATTAGTTCACGTAGTTATGTACTAAGCATTTGTAAGTACCTTAAGCCGACTTTTCTCCTTTGCCTGGGTTTAGATGTATGTGTTCTATTACATTATAAATATAGCCTATAAACTACTACGATTTGATATGTACCTCGAGTATTCACCCATATGTGTCTATTTTTTTTTTTACTAAAGGCTTACATGGGCGAAGGTTACAAAAGCGCTAAGTATTCTGCGGGTTCTTCATCACCTGTCTTGAAGTGCAGATCGCACAATGCTTCAGTAGATTTACCGAGCGCTTATTCGTAACGTGGATGTGAGGCTTATTCATCTGCATCTCCCACTGTTTTCCGGATGCTGGACTCAGTTCATAATGAAGCTCTCAGAATCTGTACAAGGGCTTCGGGGTCTTCACCTGTGGAGTCCCTGTATACTGACAGTGCTGATCGGAGGGCCAAGGCAGCTGCCGCTCAGCCCTGTGATGCTCGTTTTCCTCTCCCACACATCGAGCTGAAGCCCAGCATCAGTTGTCTCGCGATAAATGAAAGGAGCACTCGAGGCATAACTCTACAAACAACTTCGAGAGATTAGAGGCCCTGACAGTTAGGTGATCAGCGTCCATCCCAGCCGACAAGTAGAAGTTGTGTTAACAAGGCTGGGAATCGGGATTGACTCATGGACCGATGATGGCTCAAAGTGAAGCACGTTGTGAGGGATGTCAAGCGCCATTAACGGTCGCATGATGTGGAAAGATGTGGAGCATTTTCAGACCAAAGAAGCATGTACTTGTCTTCTCCATATACACTTCAGAATGTATTGGGGAATTGTGACATGGGACATGGTCTTATTAGATTCCCAAATGAGATAAAAATATTAATACAGTTTAATTATGCATAATATGTAATGATTTTATACATTTAAGCATATTTATCTTTAGATCTTTAATGTAATACTTCTTGTTATCTAATTTTACCTATTTGCTATTTATTGATAGACTTTTAATGTTTTAAATATCTCAACATTTTAATCCCACAAGGTATTCGCCTCAAATGACGCTTCAGGTAATAAAAAACAATAAAAATCAATCACTCAATCATCTACTTGTGTGTATATATAAGTAGATAAATAAATATATATACATTCATACATATGTGTGTGCATATATATGCATAGACACAAACACACATTGTGTATATATATATGTATATATATGTATTATCTATAAAGTAATATCTATAATGTATTATCTATAATGTAATATCTATAAAGTATTATCTATAATGTAATATCTATAATGTATTATCTATAATGTATTATCTATAATGTAATATCTATAATGTATTATCTATAATGTAATATCTATAATGTATTATCTATAATGTAATATATATGTATATATATACACACACACACGCACACACACACACACACGCGCGCGCGCGCACACACACACACACACACACATTAATTCATCAGGTTCAATGTATATTTTGTAGACAGCTGAAGGAATTTATCGCAGTCCTCTATATGCTCTTTAATTTAATTTATATTACAGCTGCATATCCCTATTAAAAGGCACGTCTACGAATCAGAATGAAAACATTAAGAACAAAAACAAAAGCAAAACATTAAGAACAAAAAACATTAAGAACAAAAAAAAATAAGAACAAAAAACATTAAGAACAAAAAACATTAAGAACACGGTCATGCACTCACACCAACAACGTAGCTGATCACGGTGAACTTCGCATTTGAATAAGATTAGTGATCATGAGCTGCAATGATAAATGCCCCTTACCTTGTACTTTGACCCACGCCTCTTACAACCGATTCAGTGAGTAGTTGTCCAGTTCGCGTTGACTACCTTGTTTGTAATCATGATAACTTGTTATGGAAACTACACCGTTTAATCTCCAGTTCAGTTTACTTCTTACGTTGGACACACTATGATTTTCCTGAAAAGTTTCCCGTGCCGGGAATCGAACCCGGGCCTCGCGGGTGAGAGCCGCGTATCCTAGCCACTAGACCACACGGGAGATACATATATATGATATAATTAAGGGAATAAATTGTAAGGTTGAAGACATGTAGAGATGTAATGTTGTAAGGGTGCAGGTACGGCAAAATGGCAGTTTCAGAGTAATTCACATAAAACCAGTACGTTACTTCAGATTACTGGATCGAGTAACCTCGAACATAAATGGTGTTCTAGATAGGAAGTTGGAAATTTTTGCCATCCACATCTGTATGACAGCATGATGAATTTAAAATATACAACGGGGGGGGGGGGGTGTCATTTTTCTAGGTTTGTTGAAAAAAAATATATTTATTGCCCTTGCAAAGACATTTAAAACTATAATATATTTCATAAATAACGTGCAGCTTGTGACCTTATTATATATATATTAACTAATATCTTATCTCTGAAAATGTAAAATGGAATAAATTACTTGAATTTTATGTGGGGAAATTAAAATTTTATTTCCCTCTCTCTTTTGTCGAATCATTTGAGAGGGAGGCATGGAGACGGTGAAAAATGTCATATCGAAATTTACATGAATTACGGGCAGTCAGTCTGCGTTAGACATTTCATGCTTTTACATCGAATCGAAGAATTAGTATTGATATTATCATTGATTTGTGTCGTCGTATCAGATTATATTAATGCTAATTCTAATAATGTAGATCGAAAGGAAATTAATGAATACATATAAATAATGATGATGAAGTTAGGGTCTGTGGAGGAGGAGAGCTCCAGTGTGGATATCCTGCATTCTCGAGGCGTTTTGCGAGCACTCTGGGTGGACTTGGCATTAGGAAGTCGGTGATCCAAGCTCTCACGGCTACAGCCAAGAAAAAATATACACATATTCCTATACTTGGAAAAAAAGGATAAACTGTATGCGCAATTTCGTTTTAGACATTTGATTGACAGTCTTAGTATAACCGGATTAACAATAATTGAGAGATTTCTGTATATCGTGTATTGCCCTTTTGTGTGGCCGCAATTAATTACGCTAACAAGGGCCATCCCATCATGGATCTGCCACTGATGATTATAATTAAAGTGTATGTGCCATAGAGTGACGTTGTCATAGCAAATTCAACTTCTGCAACACCACTCCGTTTCGAGAATAAGAAATCGTGTAATCGTATTCACTTTCAGATATTCCATGTTCAGGCAGTGATAGTAAAGTAGATGAATGGCACCCGGGAAGGACTGTGGAACTGCGGGGTGTTAGTCGGTTTGCCTGAGAGTCAATAATTTTTTTTTCTTCAGATCTCAGACATTGAGGTGTTATTTGCAATGTTTAACGTGTTCGGGTGCAAAATGGGATTACCAGGTACTTGAGCTATAAGGCGGAGGACAATATAGGTAATTCCATCCTCACCTGGGGCGGACGCTTTTCCTGCAATTTTAGACTGACTAAGGTGATTCTGAATCTTTGTGGGAAGTGAACTTAATTTGGACGCTCCAGCTAAGGAGCATGTCTGCCTGTACAAGAGGACTATAGAACTGCGGGGTGTTAGTTGGTTTGCCCGAGAGTCGATAAATTCCTTTCCAGCCCTCAGACATTAAGGTGTTATTATTAATGCTTTGTAGGAACTGTTCAAAATGTTCATTTCTGATATGATTTTTTAATTCCCGTAGACTTTGGCTAGCCTTAAGAAACTGAAAAAGGTTGTCACGGGTATTGTCCTGCTTGTAGATCTCAAAAAGCTCCTGAACTCGCCTTTGTTCCCTTAATAGTGTAGGGTCACCGGCCCGCTTAGGTTGTCTAGGGCGTTGTGAGTTGTTGCTCTTGAGGGTTTTCCTTGGACAGACCCAGGTGTAGAAGTAATCAACGACCACTTTCGTCATGTCCATAGTGTGCCGTGATTCTGAAAGTTGGGCTGTGAACAAGTTTGAAACTTTCTACATCTTGCGTATACATCGAACAGACAATATGTAAATGCTGATGTTGCACATTATTGTCATCAGACTTCTGCACCAGCTTATGCGATATGGTGTCACTGACAGAAGTCAATAGGCCTGTCATTCCTGTATTCGTATAGGTGTAGTGCCCTCTTATCTAGGGGCAATGTTGAAACTTTGCTATATATAGCTTATATATATGTAAATGTATCTAAGCGTCACTATGCATACCCATATATAAATAAATGTAAATCAATAAAGCCCTATCATTATATATCAATATATGTATATATATATATATATATATATATATATATATATGTATACACATGTACACACACACACACACACACACACACACACACACACACACACACACACACACACACTCACACACACATATATATGTAATATACATATATGTGTATATATACATATATAGATACATATACATATATATTTATACATATGCATATATATATGTATATATACATATGCATAAACACACGCGTATATATGTATATGTACAGATTTATATGTGTGTATATGTATGTATATATCTGTACACACACCAATATATGCATATATATATATATATATATATATATATGTATATATATGTATATATATATATGCAGTATATATATATATATATATATATATATATATATATATATATATATTTATGCAGTATATATATTTATGCAGTATATATATATATATATATATATATATGCAGTATATATATATGCTATATATATATAGTATGCTATATATATATAGTATGCTATCTATATATAACGTATATATATATATATATATATATATATACTATGTATATATATAATATATATATGTATATATGTGTGTGTGTGTTATTAATTTAGCTTTTTAATTACTGATCCAATTTATACTCCCTGTGGTTTGGCACATGGCGGAGATCTTCCCTTTGCATACCATTTTCACCCTCTAATTGAGGTGAAGGTGGGAATGCTGTGTGGCTCCGCGGTAGTTTGGCAACCAGAAAACCTTCCCGTGCCGGGAATCGAACCCGGGCCTCGCGGGTGAGAGCCGCGTATCCTAGCCACTAGACCACACGGGATATAAATTAAATGAATACTCTCAAATTATCAGTTTATTACATTTACTTTTGGTCTTTAAAATCAACATAAAACAAAACAATTTAAATCCCCGCTGATAAATGGAAGCCGGAAAAAGAGTACACCTAATTTTATGGATATATAAAAGGTATTTGTCTATACAGTAGCTCATTTAAAATATTATTGATAATTCTAAAATGGCAGTAAAGAAGAAAAATGCAATGCAGTCCTGTAGCAGTTACTGTAATGACTGAAACTAATTACTATCTCTGCCTCGTATAATAGAGTTTTATGCTTCCCCTTGACACAAAATGATCTTCCAAGATACGGTTTTTTATAACACCTGCATTATTTATGAATATATACAAAGATTCTATTGCCCCAAATAATCAGTACAGCGAAAAGGCCTTCACTAATCAACCCAAAACTTTTTATTTTCCCTTTAATTCAAATTTCAAAGCTCAAATCGGTTTAACTTCTTTCTGTTTTTGCTTAAACTACATAAATTAAAATCAAAACAATGATATATGCTTTTAAACACGAGTAATAAGTATAGCTTCTCGGCGAGAGGCCGGACCTATTTTATCCGTCATATATAGTTGTCATATATCTTTTTAGAAAGGAATTGGGAGAGGCAGGAGAGGACTTAATCACTGACTATTTTTTTTTTTTTTTACTCCTGAGTTCAGTTCATTGAGGTTTGCGAAGGCTAGCATCGCCCGGACCTTACATATATGTGGCCTAGTTCTTACTCCTGCGTACATATGTCACTATTGGTGTCTTAACTCTATCGGCCCTAAAACAATGTACTGGTGGAGGTGTGTGTGTGGGGGGGGGGGGGGGGGATTTCTACACACTCGTTTCCACCCTTTAGCAACATAAAAAAAACAGCGCACGGTAGTTAGAGGGAAACTGGTTTTAATGGTAAAATCTTTGGAATATTAAATAACAGTAAATATCATTATTTTAAATGGCAGTATGCATATCAAACTCTGCTTTGTTATGTCTCTTAGATATACCAAGTGCAGGGTCCTTCAACCCTAATTGAATCTGATATTCAACGACTTTTCCATGTCCAAAAATCATTCTCAGGGATGTATTTTAAGCAAAATACCCAGTTTTCAAGAGGTATACAATAAAAGTTGAAAATGGATGGCACCAGCTTTAAGTCCATTTCTCTCTACCATTTTTCATAACCTTTTATTTCTACTTTCAAGCAATACTTTGCAAAAAACTCTGATCAGTACTTGTCTTCAAGAACTAAGCTATTGATGTGGATGGTAGAACCTGAGCAACATTCAATATAATGAAAGCCAATGTATTACTTATTTTGATTTACATTTACAGTCATGAAAATATTATATGTACATATATACCAGACACTGTAACATCGGGCAATCTCAAACGCTTAACATATTGCAGAAAAGTATTGAAGAGGAAGTTTCAATGGTCATCATACACTACATGAATGCAAATATCAAATATCAAAAGTATAAAGCAATATCAAGTAGTTGCATGAAATTATGCAAAATATTATGTGGCAAAGGTATCTTTTATCATGAATACACGTTCTCATTTTTCATCAAATGCAATAACCACATTTTCATTTTATAATCAAGAGTGCTTGCAAAATACTTTGTCTTTACAGTGAACCTCTAGAACTTAACATGTGATGCCTTACTTGTCATGAAAAAGTCTTTATTTTTTTTCCACACCCGGATAATTAAAAATGCTGGAATTCCACGTTTTCTAGGAATTCTAGGTGGCAAAAGGACCCTGGAAGTATACTTAAAAAAAAAGTATAATTTAACTACCGTTGTGGTCAATGACATTTTACGGCAATAACTAATTATGTTCCGCGTTAATATACAAGGTTGTCTTTTCTGTATACTTTCATTACTTGACTAAATTTATTGTGAGATAGCAGGTTGGGTGTACTTTACATGAAAATGGTATTCATAAAGTAATACAACTGTTTGTATTTTAATATATAATATACCATTAGTATCGAGAAAAATATCAGCTTAAAAATATGACCAGTATATATTTGTGTGCACACACTCACGCACGTACACTCACTCACGCACACGCACAAGCATAATGCAAAAGTGTCTTTACATTCGCTATTAACTCTACTGCGACTTTACGTTCAGGAAATGTTCTATAATGGAGAATAACGTAACATGTTTTCTCTTAATTGAAACAATGCTTGGTTTCGGCGAAAAGAAGTCTCACTTCATTAGTTCGATTAGCTGCTACTAGAGGGCTCATCAGCTACGAGTTAGGTGGTTTAAAGGAGAGGAAATAAGTTTACTTCCAATAAGGATGTATATCTGAAATCTTTTCATGCTTATTCTCAGGGAGCGTGTCTGTTTCTCTCGTTTGTCTATTCGTGTCTATTCACTGCATATGTGTAGGTGTAATGAAATTTGCATATTTATCTTCATTGCAAAGTTATAGGTCATATATTGTATTCATAAGTTTATAAAATAATAATTTTCTGTTATATGAAAGGTATTAGGTATCTTTGAAGATTATTTTCCATACACGATTTCCTGGAATTATTTGATTACTGAAATGGCAACACTTCAAATTACAACTGCACATTCCTTGACACTTATAAACGCTTCTTTCTATTAACTACGTATGACAGCTAAATGAAATATAAATCTAATTCGCTGAGAGCTTTGCAAATACTCGTAACCTCACTATCTAGAGGCAGCTAATTGAACAAATGAAGTGTCTCAATTTTCTTTTCGTTAGTTCCAAACACTGATTCACAAGAGTATAAAATATGATCTGAACGCAAAATCACAGTAGGGATACAATGGATATAAAAAGGTTTCATCATTGTATGTGTTTCAGAATTAGAAATGACAAATTTCAAATGCGCCTGTATAATTTGATTTTGAATAATATTATGCATAGTAGTGCATGTTAAGAATTTTTGGTTTTATATTTCGAATAATCTAAACCACGTTCAGTGCAAAATAACAATATGTATTTGATTACTGAAATACTTTGTCTTGTATGAACTGATTGACCGATTATCATTTGCCTTATTACTTTAAAGACAATCAGTAATACGTAGAAAAGAAATGCAAATATTGGGGAAAATCGTACTATCAAGAACAATGCATGTTTATTAAAACCTCGTCCAATTCCCGTTATTTTCTTAAACCCTAGCATTTTTTTTCCGGGATAGAGGCAACATACTTATTACTTTGTATTCATTACTTCCCATTCCCTCTTTGCATGTCCGATTAACTTTTGTGAGGCTATTTCACTAGCAGTTTCCCAGACATTAACTATATTTGCCCAAATATAGTTAACGTTTATGTCGCATGCCTTGCTTGGTCGTTACAAGGTCGAGGACGTTGTAACCGCCCTACCAGAACGTACCTTTCGATCTCCTTACTATATTGTAAAATACCCAGACTCGAAAAAGTTTTACAATATAGTAAGCACATTGTAAGGCTCGTGTTTACTTTGTAAGTTAAATCCACTAACTACCAAGAGAGGGCAGATCATTAGTCTATTGACCAATCAGTAGTCAGCCTACTAGACGTAACAATCAATGGAAAGCCATGGCTGTCTTATCGCCACGCCTCCAACGGTCACCAACACCATGGAAGGCTCAGCTATCTCCCTAAGTGATATTGCGTGAGATTCAACCGAGTGTTGTAAAATAAAACTATGATTAATTTTTTTCTAAATAACCCTACTTTCCATAGTACAAGCTCTATACACAAAGATAAAAAGATAATAAGCACTAGCAATCGTCTTCAGGTAAAAAATGTGTTTTTTCCATATACATTAGTATTTCCTATATTTCTAAAATTGTGTTTATGAAGTCTCACATTCGACTTGTTGTTATATACATTTTTTACGGAAGCATCATACAAAAAATATAATTTCATGCAAAAGTAAATCAGTTACTGATCATCGGAATAATAATTCCAGAAAACATTGTTTGATTAGATATTTGGCATCAAAGAAGGTTATAGTAAAACATACTAAAGAAATCTGATATTGCAATAAATGCTTATGATTGGACAGAAACTAAGGGTTCCCGATAATAGTGTCTTTCACGCTGCAATGCTCGGTCATGAAGATATGCAGCCACCAAAACGTTGTTTGTCGTCTATCAATTCAATTTACATTCAACTTATATTTGATTCGAGATAACGATAAAGTATGGAAAACAAAGAAAATACTAGACAATTAAAATCCTCTGGTATTAAAAATGGAAAAATAAACAACTAAGTAATCGGGAAATAAGCTGTATTATATCCGGTTTCAAACTCGAACGAGAGCGTCTAATTTTGTTTCGAGTATGGCATTCGGAGCCTTAAGACATTGTAACAGCTCCAATGCGAGATGCAACATTGTAAACTGTTTTGAGTATCCGGCCCCAGGGTAGGACCTTCAGTGGTTACGAAACCACCTCGGAATTGCCCTCGACTTGTTTATTGGGCAGTTATTCTGCATAAATATGATCGTTTGTCGGAAAGGCAAGACAGCTGCGTACTGACGGGAGAAACGCTTCTAACAGTTGGATATATTTCTCCGAATTGAATCTTCTCAATATTTTGACGAGTTCCCAGGAAGATCCATCCCCACATATTACAAGTCACGTGGTCACTCCTTGTTTCGTAAATACTTTGTCTATCATATCTACAAAATGAATAATGAGAGGTTATTAGAATATGAAATATAAGAAGACATACGGAAATAATATATTTAGACATACATTTACAGGATAGAGGTGAAAAAAAAAAAAATATATACACACACCTTTTGTTATCTCTCCTTTAGCAATGGAGCTTCACGTGTGCGGTGGAGCAAAAGATCTTTCATCAGTCCAGATTACGCTTCCCCAGTAAACCAGATCATTCTCTACATACTGATGGGCGAACTGGAGGCTACCTTGGCGATGACCTTAAGCCCTAATTTGCGTCTGAAAAGGGATACATAAAAGTGTGGGAAAGTTTATCTATCTGCAAGGGATAAAAGGTAATCAAAGCCGATATTCAACTTACTTATATCCTAAAGACTCTCATAAACTTCATATGTAAATGGTGAGCACAAAATATAATGATGGATTAAATTGCACCAAAATATGTGATAATGGTTAATGGTTAATGGTTAAAAGCAAAATAAATGTGCTAGACATCTAAGGTCATGTAGCACTATAGTAAATGGTAGTGAAGGGTGGTTGAGTTAGTGATTAGTTGTCAAAGCTGGGCAAAGGAATTGACGAGTATATGGGTTAAGGTCGGGTAAGGTAATGTATAGGGGTTAGATCAAGTGAAGGATGTATATGCATTTGAGGAATGAAAACAGGTTGCCAAAGCAGAAAGTGTGAGAAGCTGTGGAAGGGATCACGAAAAATCGGTCCCATTTGGCTGGGCTAAATAGAGTATTTAAGAATTTTGTAATGGGGCTAGTAGAAGGACGGGGGCGTGTGGAAGAGGGAGTAGTGTTGAGGAAGGTAGTGTTATGGGGAGGTGGACAATAAGGTTGTAAGGTAGTAATAAGGGAGGATGGGGTGGTTGATGAAGAAGGTTGTGGGGGTATAGTTGTTGAAGTTGAGCATATTGCTAGAGTAGAAATGTCTCCTGGGGTGTTGATTAGGGTGGATACTGTACTAGTAGGCATTGAGGAGGGGCTATTAGTTGTAGTATTCAGAGCTGTGGTCAAAGCAGAGCCTGGGGTCAGGGAATCGGGCGAGTTTGAATTGGTGGAGCTATTTGATGAAGAGGCAAGCCTCATGGCCTCTAATAATGGTATGGTATGGTTAATGGTTAATGGTTAAAAGCAAAATAAATGTGCTATCTAATAATGGTATAAAATCTTCATTGTTGGCCATGGTAAGTATGTTGGGGAGATAAACGGTCCACCCCTCAGTGTCCCTTGAGGGGTAAGGGCTAGACAACTAAAGCAGGGGAATACCATGCCAATGGTTCCCTCAGGCCGTTCAGGACTGGCACAAAGTCAGCCTTTCATCCTTTCAGCACGGCTCTCACACCTTAGGAAGTGGATAGTAGAAGGGGTTGGTGAAGGGACAGAAACGAAAAAGTAGGAGGGGAAAAAAAGACCATGCAAAATTTGTTGAGTCGAGGGCTGAGTCCCAAGGTTGGGGAGTTCCACAACATTGGGTCCCAGTCTCCGCCTCCTAAGCCCCCCCACGACAACAACGGGCAAGGGATTGGGGGGGGGGGATATGTGATAAAAATTAAAGGCTTGTACATGTAATTGACGAAAAATAATAAGTAGCCTTTTAAACTACAACATATCCCGTGTGGTCTAGTGGCTAGGATACGCGGCTCTCACCCGCGAGGCCCGGGTTCGATTCCCGGCACGGGAAAGTTTTCAGAGTCGTCTAAATGCGTCCATCGGAAGCCAATATCTTTTAGAATACTCATAGGAGTAAAATGACTTAGCATAACATAAGGTAATACAATGTACTTATATCTTGCAACATTACTACGTGGGTATTGCAGAGTATGACTTCGAGCCATTTGTGGTTGGTAGTAAGGCGTGTTACTGTAGCATATCCATGACTCTGAAACCATTTTACATGTTTAAACATTAGTCTGCATCTTGTGCATATCACTTATAACTTTACCTATTAAATTTCATTGATATGCTCATTAATAATTTCCACTTCTCCATATTCACAATTCTTAACTCAAATTATGACTTATTATTTGCATTTTTTAAAGCCTTTCCTTTTTTCTCTTTGAAAATAATACTAAATAACCTAAATAAAAAGAAACCGAAGATGAAATTAAACGAAATGACTGAGGCGGACCTCCGTCTGTATATTCTCAAAAGTTACAACACAGGTATTACATCCTATTTAGCCTCTAATAAACAATGAAAATATATTAATTGTCCCGTAGAACTTTCTAACACCAAGGAGACGTCCGGTGAGGCCACACTGTTGATTCAGCAAACAAAACAAGCCAAGAGAGATTGGCGGGAACAAAGTACTATTTATTTCCTCGTTTGTCTTGTCGCAAAATGTTTTTTTAATAAAATAAATTGGAATTCAAAATATGCCTTCAATTAATCAGTTAAATAAGCAAAGTGTGGGCGTAACAACTTTCAAATATTAAAGGTAAAAAGTACATTAAATAAAAGGCTCCAGGGATGAAGACGGCAGCACAGGTTGTTGCCAAGCACGCTCCAGCTGGTGCTTAGCTGGTGCCGTAAGCGGGGACTCTCCTAATCTTAGTTCTCGTAACCGTTAGTGGTGGGCAACTTCACATCCACTACAAGCCCTCCCTCGCCCACCGAGCGGGTAGCACGTCTGAGCGAAAGGCCCCGAAAGATGGCAGGCCAAGTCGCAAGGCCTCCCCATACCAGGTCCTCGGGTCATCGGGCATGTGCCAACCTCTGACTGGTTTTGGGGAGGCAGCTGGCTGTGTTGGGGGTCTCTGGCCAAGGGGAATCCGAGACACTGCCAACAGACAAAATCACTCCTGAAAAAAAAAGTGGATTACTATATCGAACCTTTAGAAGGGACAGCAGGCGAGTACATGGATTATACAAAGAGAGGGACAGCGACCTTAGCTTAAAAAGAAAAAAGCTAAGAAAAAGAGAACAAGAAACTTAAAACTATACAAGCCTTAGCACTAAAACAAAAATAAATGAACCTATATCTTTCCGAAGAACTAATAGTAGCTTAAAATTAAGCGACCTAAAAGTAAAACCTTAGCTATGAAAATCAAACTTTAAAATTATACTTCCGCGGTACCTTGATAGTTCCAGGGCAGTTAGTCGTGCGGGCGTCGATAATCTCGCTCATGAGCCCATGTATAACCGTGGGTCTCTTATATATGTGATAAACATGATTTTTTTCGGTGAAGGAATATTATCCTTACCCGCTACATCTATCACGACTGGCGTGTATGAAGGGATGGACATACTGCCGAAAGCAGATTTGTCGCACCTGGATCCACGGGTCCACGTAGACAGGATCATGACATAGGTGACAAGATTGGAAAAGTCAGCTCCTCCTCAAGCTTAAATGCGCGCAAGGTCCTGGATGACGTATTTGACAGGCCCAGTTTCTTCTAGGCCTTGGGGCCCTGAAGTACGATCAGAGGATAAGGATAAGTCCTATATGCGAAACTGAGCCTCGCCCGGGCTATGCCCATGAGGGGAGCCCGGCCTGTATCGACTAATGTCGACTCGCTATCGTGTGTCAGCTATTGCTGACTTGGCTTAGTCCTTACCCGCCGTGGTGTCCAACCACAGCAGTAACCTCCAGACGACAATTGCAACTTCTGGCGCCTGGGCAGGGCGGATCAGAGGACCATGGTTCCATCCTTTAAATACCAGGGTATCCTTCAGGTAACGAAGCCAGATACTTCTATCAAGCCTTGCGTGATGCTTCCTGCGCTGTTCCTCTTGCAAGATCGAAGGCCTCACGCAACTTGCTCAAACCAACTGGAAAATGCCCTAGTTGGCCCATCAACAAGTAGAGGGGCTGATCTCCGATAGTTCTGAGGTTTATTGCAAAATGTATCTGTAGTATATAATGATTTCATTTCAGAGCCTAGTTTTCCACTAATACTGTAATGTCAGTCTTTATAACACATAATTTTACCCTGCTACTAAACCGTTTCTCTGTTCCTGTTGTAATATGTCTCAACGGTCAGGTACTCACAAACCCTACGGAAAAGTCTGTACTTAAATTCGAGACCACTATCAGTCTAAAGGAACTGCAGAAAACCAGACGATTAAAGTTTTTACTTGTCTCTGCGCCAACAGTAGGTAAAAGCACAAACTGTAGAAAACACTTTAACTGGCAACAATTATCACTAAAAGGTATAATTCCACTAGATCTCCTCAGTAGAAAAGACCACGTTAAAAGTACAGTAGGTATCGTAATGTAATGCAACGGGTGATATATGTGCATTTTTTTATTATATTATTTCGGAGGTCCAAAGGCACTACGAGCTGTTTGAAGCTGCTTTTTTCTGTACAGGACCTCACATATTTCAAACTCTTCCAATAGGAACGGTGGACGTTGCTGGGACACCGCTCTTAAAAAATGCAAATGAATGCAACATAGGTTCTCTTAACTGCTCAACCCTCACTGCATATGCATATGGTGAAGAAAGGGAAACAGGTTCATCATGTAACAGCATGTCGGGAACATAATTTGTCCAACCCTGTTTATATTTAATCAGAAATTTATGGTCTGCCGATTCTGCACTGTCAAAATAAGGTAGTGGATTTACACAGCTCTTCTAGTGGGAATCATTGATCATTGTGGACCATTTATCGCGCTTTATTCAGCTCGCACCCTTACCTAAGAAGGAACTATGCTGATTTCGGCAATACGTCCATCACTACATATACGACAGCCTTGGTGCACGTATAATCCCCCTTCACCGTACGTACAACAGAACCAGCGTGGGTTAGCGTGGGTTCACGAGCGAGACTGACATCGCCTACACGACGAACTCCTCCCGAATAGCCCGTGGACATACCGAGGTGTAACTTAAGGACCGCTTCGGTAGTTAGCTACCTGAATCCCTTTTAATTCAATTTTCTTTGCAATATGGTTTTATTCTTTATTTAGCCTCTACAAGTGATATATACAAGACATAAAAGGATCTTTAAACATTTTCATGTAAAAAGAATGATGCCTGTTTCCTTACCATCCCACCTGTTTGGCAGTCGGTTATTATTATCAGTATCATCGTGATTTGTAAGATACGTATTGTAGTTATGTTGCAAAATAAAAGTACACTTCATTACCTAATGCTGCGCAAGGTAATTGTACTCCTAAATAGTTAGGTATGTAACCATATAGTGACATGTTGGCCGTTGATCAACACACCTGAAAAGCTTCCCGTGCCGGGAATCGAACCCGGGCCTCGCGGGTGAGAGCCGCGTATCCTAGCCACTAGACCACACGGGAGTGATATTAATGCTCTAAGTTCTGTTAAAAAGCATTTGATTACTTGTCATCATCTATATGCAAAAGAAAGAAAAAAATACAGTAGATTTTTAAGCAGCTTCTTCAATCATTACAGTATGTGTTCTCCAGTCAGAAAGATGCACATTTTATCAAGGAGAAAGTATAGGATAAAAGTCAGTCGAATATCAGCTTTGATTATCTTTCGCCAAATTTACATATTTACACCCACACACACAGCCCCCCCCCCCCCACACACACGCACACGCACACACACACGCACACACACACACACACACACACGTTTCAGGAGCGGGCCTTCCTACGGTTTATGCAACTGTTTACATATATCGAGTAAATTATGGCATTATGGTACATAAATACCTACTTGGAAAAAATGTATTGCGGAAAATAAAAATACAATATTTTCGTATTCTATAGGTTTAAATTGAAGCAAAATATATCAAAAAGTGTTAAACTCATAAAGATGGCAAAAAATTCTGCAAGAATAAAATGTGAAAATTAAATTACAAACATATGCGCGTGAACAAGCGCGCGCACGCACACAAATACACAAAAGCTCGCAATATATTATATATATGTAAATATGTATATATATGTATATTTATGTATGTATATATATGTATATATATCTATATGATATATTATATATATATATATATGGATTTTAATCTTTGCAATCTTTTTTGGGGAACATAGGATCGTCTCTTAATCTCGCAAAGAAGTCATTTGCTCCAAGGAAATTCCTTATGAGATTTTTTTTTTTTATCTCGATGACACACCCAGCCAACACTCGTGACAAACCTTTCTCTACTAGGCCTGAACCACCTCCGCCGCAAATCTTTAATGCAGTAGAGCTACTTTCAAGCATTCATACATTTCAAACGGATTTGTTAACCCTGGTCGAAACATCTGTTCTCTCCAAGAAGTTGAAGCTTTGAAAGGGCTTGCCAGTTGATCAATTGAAGTAAACAACGGGCGATGGTGGCTGTTCAGCAGGGAAAAAACGAGTTATATTTTGGAGAACAGGTATACAACCTCTTATCTTATATCTGATCATAAATTAGTCATCATGATAAAATTGTATGACTTTGCAGATACAACTTGAAGTCAAGATGCGAGCGAGAGTCACCATGGTGTGTAATGATCTGTATTTCTCCCGTCAAGAAACTCCGACCTTCTGCAAAGAGCATTTGATTACGAGGAGTAAATCAAATCCAATTCTGTTTACAGAATTTACATCATATTTCTGTGATTTTCATGTGATTCTCGAGATAGGATCTACAAGTCTAAGGGGTGAAACCTTAACCAGTACTTCTTTCAGCAACTGCCAATACTGGGTCTTCACCCCCAACATCTTCAAAAAGCAATCTTCAGGATGAAAATTTGCCAAAAAAAAAATGTTCAGGACAGGCCATCTTAGCAGTTCGCGTGTGTCAGTGTGTAAGCGCCAATTCATGCGCTCAGATTATTTGTGTTAACTCAAGGTGACTGATACCACTGCGTAGAACTCGCTCCACGATTTATTGGAATGCGGTCAAACCTGTAATCAATTCATAATCAATATAATATCAATTATAATCGATACAATAATAATACAATGATAATCATAGTTACTGTTACAATTCAACTTAGATTCACTAACGAGATTATATCAGTACTTATAATATTATAACTATAGAAAGAATACATTTTACTGGTTGCTAAGAATATCACTATATCCTACTGCTTAAGGTAAACAACAACATATACGGACACTAGTCTATATCTATACATGAATGTGTATGATACATACGCATAGTGGGAACAGTCAAGGCCTTTAACAGAAGTCTTCAGATCGGTCCTTATGTACGTGTTGTCGAGCCAGTGTTCACTCTCAAACTGCTCTATAAACCTGTGATGGCCCCCTTTCGTGAGACAACCTTCCTTCCATATATACGTCAACACTAGGGACAAGGCCTAATTCAGCCCATATACAAACGGAGGAGCACGGCTATCCTTATCGCAACCCATGAGGAAAACGTCAACCAAGTCCTCGAGGGGATGATGTACGTGTGATGCTGATGCCAGCAGCTACGCCATGCCGATGGTGATGGCAGTGGCTACAGAGGTTATACACGTGATGCTGATTCCAGCAGCTACGCCATGCCGATGTTGAATAACAGCGGCTACACAGTGTTTGCATCTGACGTCAACGTAGCGCTACAAACCATTCCTTTCTTAGTGCACAAAAGTATTCCTTATTTTCCAACGAAATGTAAGGCAGTCCAACTTACCCTTCCCCAGTAATCCAAATAATTCCCTACATACTGCTGGGTAATCCTGAACCCATATAATGACTGAGGAAGTTGCACCAATATCTGCGATAAAAATTGTATGTTGCACATACACCTGACCAAACTAATTAATAGCATTTTAAAGCTTAACAAGTCCCGTGTGGTCTAATGGCTAGGATACGCGGCTCTCACCCGCGAGGCCCGGGTTCGATTCCCGGCACGGGAAGGTTTTTGGAGTTGCCTGAATGGGTCCATCAGAATACTTATTGCTTAGTAAAACAACAGGTAATGCAGTGTACCTCTATATTTCTCTTGTGTGTTCGCGGGGCACAAGTAAGGCAGCCTTTTCAGGACCTTGATTACACATAAACGTGAATATACAAGGGTTTCATCATTGCATGTGTGTTGCGGAATTAGAGATGATGATTTTCAATGCGCCTGTGTCATTTCCGTTTGACTATTATTATACGTAGTACTGCAGGTTTAGAATTATTGGTTTTATATTTCAAACAGTTTGAGCTACGTTCAGCGCAAACTAACATGTATATACTTAAATACTTACTTTGAATGAACTGATTTATTGATAGATAATCAATTCCCTAATTATTTTTAAAGAAAAACACTTACAAAAAAAGGCAAATATTGGGGAAAATCATACTGACAACTACAATGCATTTTCATTGAAACCTTATCCAACCAACGATGTTTTCTATAATTCCTCGTAGTCTTTCGGGGACAGAGGCGACATGCTTATTTACAAGTTCCGGTTTCATCCGCAATATTTCCATTTCCCTCATTGCATGTCCTATTAACTGTTGTGAGGTTATTTCACTGGCAGATTACCAAGAATTAACTATATTTTCCCAAACAATTTCGACTGGGTTTAAGTCGCATTCCTTGCTTGGCTACGGTAGGCCTTAAGGAGGGTTAGGTCACTGTACCACCTACCGACTGCCCTCGACGTGTTTAATGGGAAATTACCATTTATAGGAAAGGCAAGGCATAGATGCGTACTGACGGGAGAAACACTTCTAACAATTCGATATATTTCTCCGAACTGAATGTCCATTATATTTTGGTGAGTTCGCAGGAAGATCCATCCCAATACATTAGAAGTCACGTGGCCACTTCTCGCTGTTTCGTAGATATTTGGAAAATATAGGAACGAGAGATTAAAAAAAGGAAATATAAGGACGCATACGGAAATAATCTAAATATATATCGATATTTTCCATATATCATTCTAAATCAACAGGTTAAAGACGAAAAAGATTAGTAATATCCACACGCCTTGTGTTTCCTCTCCTCCAGCAATGAAGATTCCCATGCGCGGTAGAACAAAAGGTCTTTCATTAGTCCAATTTAGCCTTCCCCAGAAAACCAGATCATTTTCTACATACTACTGGGCGAATTGGAGGCTATTTTGGCGATGACGTGGGTATTCATTTATCCTAAAGCCATAATTTACGCTTAACCCCTTCACGCCTGGTCACGTGAAGACGCTTACCCCTTGCGGACCCGTCCCGCCGGG
>NC_061833.1:2812278-2822278 GCF_019202785.1 Penaeus chinensis
ATTCATATATATTTTTAGGAACGGACTTTCAGACGATTTATTATACAGCTGCTTACATATAGCGGGTAATATTTTCGTATTTTATGTTTAAATTGACACAATTATCTGTACAACGAAACTGTTGCACTCATAAAGATAGCAAAATATTCTGCGAAAAGGAACTGTAAACGCTTGATATAATGTCAAATTGAAGTTATAATCATACGCGCGTGGACAGGTGCGCACACCCACCCACACAAACGCTCGCAATATATATGTATATATATATATATTCATACATATATATGTATATACATGTACATATATATGTATATATATATGCATATATGTATATTTTATACACACATATATATAGATAGATATATAGATAGATAGATAGATATAGGTTCTAATCACTCAAGTACAATCTTTTTGTCTTGAGAACATACAAGGACCGTCTCTTGATCTCGCAAAGAAGCCATGTGCTTCAAGAAAATACCTAATGTGAAAGCATTTGTTTATACCTTAGTTGGGGATGAAAATGTTGATTTATTGTGCATTTCAAATATATGTTGTCACACCAATAGAGTTATTCGTGGCAGAGTTTTCTCGGGAAGAGCTTTCTCGTGCTTGGTTGCGGGGCACAGGTAAGGCAGCTTTTTTAGGACCTTGGGTACACATTTCCTTGGGAGTTTTGTAGTTACTGTAAATTGAGACCTATTAGTGACGTTATTAAATTATTTCCAATTCTTTCATTACTATATTATACAAAATTGGAATGTCTTCCCAACCAAGAAATGTCATTGCCTCGTCTGTTTGGGAACCCTGGAATTCTCTGCTATTTTTTTCGATGTTTAATATTACATCTGTTGAAAGAGTATCCCACACTGTAAAACTAGATTTATTGAAAGTGAGACTACAGTTTCGAAAACCATCATCAGACCTGAGTATGGAATCCAGTTGGATTTCGAAACTGAAACTGTGTCTCGCTTACAATAAATCTAGTTTTACAGTGTGGGTTTTTCTTCCATAATATCAACACGGTAGAGTGTTTTACCATTCATTACATCTTATTTCAAAATCTAATTCGAATATATATTGATGAATTCTCACATACACCTTAGACATGAAACAGTCACGACGTGTTTCGTTATCAAAGTAATATTCGACTCCATGGTTTGATTGTGCCAATGTATGATTGGTTGGATTTTCTTAATCTAGTTTTTTATATGTTGCCAGTACCCAGTATAAAATGGTCAATGTTAAGAAGTAAACATGATTTACAGCCTAAATATATAAATCTATTATTAATATCATTGATTAACTATTCCAATCATACTTCTGGTGGTATATATCATTTGTAATGTAGATATTATGATTTTCTTTGTTTTGTTTTTTATTCCGATCTGTTTTATTTTTAAAAGCTCTCCATCAGCTATCGACTTCAGATTAGGTGAACCATTTGCTTGTTTTGCGGAAACGCAGAAAATACATTAAACAGTGCTTAAATGCAAATTCAGAATGACGTGTAGCATCAACACAATCTAATTTGTTCTAACATAGGTTTTAACTGTAAGCAACTCTCAATATTGTAAGTATCCCGTGTGGTCTAGTGGCTAGGATACGCGGCTCTCACCCGCGAGGCCCGGGTTCGATTCCCGGCACGGGAAAGTTTTCCGGTGACACAGGTGAAGCGCCATCCTGTAGTCCAAGAACAGAAATCACTTAAAAAAAATACAACATAGTGACATGGAAGTATTCTCCATTAGACCAATGTGAGGTGCGTCGGGAAGGTACAAATTTAAATAATGGATCTGTTGCATATTAACTAATATAATTTAATCACTTAAGTCATACAAACACTACGATGCAGCAATGACAGCATTATTTTCTTTCCAATGAAGTGACTGTCTTTCCAAGTTAAACGGGACTTTGTTGATCATGTTTTGCAGTGCTGCAATATTTTTTTCCATATCACTCAGTTCTGAAATGTTACAATCTCCTCAATTCTTGTTAGCCACTTATTATATTTCATATGGATCTGCCAACTAGTAGAGAAATGTTTCTTTCTCATCTCTATAAACGCAAACTTGGAACAGGGTTTAGTACGCATGTGTAAGTTATGGCGTCGTCCCTTACATGCAATTAACAATCTCTTTTGTAGCCAAACTTCAGTATGAAATATGTGATATATATCGCTTAAAACTAAAACTTAATTGATTATTACGTGAACCTGGGCAGAAAGAGAAGTATGATGTATTTGCAACAACAACTAAAGTACCCATTATTTTTTTTTATTGAGATACTGCATAAGTAAGGCTATACACACTTTCCACTTTTCGATATTGAAGTGACAAGCTACGGTGTTTCATATCCGGTAAGAACGTAATTGGCAACTGTTTGTAGAGTTTCGTTTCGTTGTATTTTAATCAGCTGCCAGTTAATACTTATATTTACAAATGTTTAGTATTTAACCTTATTGCAATATTATTTGGTCGTTTCAATTGGAATTTGCTGCTTTCAAGACCATTCCTTAAAGAACCTTTCTATTCCATGGCCCCTGACCAGTATATCATAATCATGGCCCGTCCAGTGTCTCCTCTTTTCAAATTCAGTTATAAAAGGTGTCAATAATTATAGGACAAAGAACATTATATGGAAAGATTCCAAATTATTGATAGGTAAGATATAATTACCTGTAAAGTAATGTAGGTGAGACAAAATCCAGTTTAGTTCGGAGTCATGATTTCCATATTGCTCCCTGGTACCCCCAAGGAAGCGTGAGGTCCCCCCCCCCCCCAAGACCATACCTTAGCCTACCCCCCCAACACCATACCTTAGCCTGCCCCCCCCCCCCCTTTCCTTTCCTAGATCCTTCTATCCTTCCCGTGCCCTTATTTGCTCTCTCGTCTCATTCTTTCGTATTTTCACTCCCCTCTACTTCTTCACTAATATCTCCCCCTTCTACTTGTTACCCCTGCTTGTTTTACCATTTGTCTTTATCCCTATCCTATCCTGTCTCCATCCTACCCCTATCCTGCCCTTGTATCCCGCCTCATTTCCCCTCGTACCCCTCTTATTCGCACCCTCTTCTTGTTCCTTCACTTTTTCACTTCCTACTTCTATGCTAGTTTCCCCTTTTCTATTCCTTTTCCCCGTCTGTCCTACCTTCTTCCTTTAATCCTATCCTCTCCTGCGCCCATCCTATCCCTATCCTACCCATTATCCTTCCGTTATCTACAGGGCGAGTCGAGCACAGGCGGACCACTTCCCACTGCCAGCCTCATTTCTACTAATTTTTATCTCTGATTTATGCTGGCTTTATTTACATGCGATGTACGTTTATTCACACGTGTTTTATACATATGAATAAAAAATCTATTGAAATCGTTCGTTATCCATGCATAGTTTACAAAGATTCAGAAGATGTGCGGATAACGGGGTCATCCATATCTGTTGCGAATTGATTTTTTTTTACTTTTTTATCACGTATTTTAAGCTCAGTTTTATTATTCTTTTAATTGTTTCTCTTTACTTGTTCATCCTCTTTATTAATGCATCGCAGCAGTATTACATATTTTTTATGATCGTTTTAATTTTCTTCATGATTTCCTTGAACATTGTATTGCTTTTGTTTGTGGTTTCATCTTTTGAATATTCACCTTTATTATAACATTCCCTATTTATTATTTTACTTTTTTTTTTTATGTGCTACGCCTCCGTCCGCGGGAGTTGATGTAAACCCCTATATTTTGGTTAAATAAAGTAAGTGGATCTCTGACTGTGTTGACTTTACTCTCTGGATTCACACCACACAGATGCTGGAAACAAGGCTGCACTGCCCCTTTTACTTGCCTGGGTGGATTTATGCTGGACGTGTGTTTAATCTTTTACATTACTGTTTACTGCAAACCGTGTGTGCTCTTTTGACTTGGGTTTTTTACTTATTCTGAATTTTAATTACTTTCATCTTGTACTATACTTGTTTCTTTTATTCACGTTTTACCTATTTTACTCGGTTTACTGGAGATTTTACTTCAGATTTTTTAACGACTTTTCTGTCTACTTTTACGATCTTTTACTTTTTCCTCATTTCATGCATTTTAACGTAGATGCTAGTTTTTGTACTGTTCTTAAGCCCTTTTACTGATTTTAAGCACTTCTTTTCATTTTTTTTCGTAGTTCTTAAGCCCTTCTGGCAGTTTTCATTTTTAAGTTTTTCAACTTCGTTTTACTAAGTGGTGGTTTCCGCAAATCCGTTTTGTTCATTTTAGGATTTTGTATTTTATGTATCATGTATCATCTTCGTATTGGCCACGCTCCCCTTAGGCTTGCATCTATAGTTGGATAGTTGGCTTGTGAGGTCGTGTTGGTTCTGAGCCTTCAGCCTGGTCCCCTCACCCCCTTTTCGAGGAACGAACGGGGGCCCTCATTTTCCTTGGCCCCTAAGCCTGAAGTCTCCCTCACGGATGGCCTCATTTGGGTTCCTCTTTGACATAACCTTCAAGAAGTACCCCAGGATTGGGTAGCCTACTCTAGTGTCAGGGGTGAGTTGTCCGTTTTTCCTCTTCTGAAATTGCACGTACTTCCTTATAGATCGTAATTAGGTGGAATTAGTTTCATTTTGTTCAGGAAAACAGAGATTGATACATGGCTTTCCTGTTGTGTCATGGTACACTTCATATTGGTCAAATGATTTCCTTGCCTCTGTATCGAAGCCTTCGTGCAGTGAACAACATCTAAGTTTAGACTGACTACAGGGTGCATCACACCCGGAAAACTTTCCCGTGCCGGGAATCGAACCCGGGCCTCGCGGGTGAGAGCCGCGTATCCTAGCCACTAGACCACACGGGAGATAATTAGAATGAAATTTTGCTTACATTTTAATGCTCTAAGTTCTGTTTCCTGTAGAATATAATGTGAACTCATTAAATACTAGACCGCACAAGGGATTTCTGTTTTTGTGCTGTTAAATACATTTATATTTAGTTCACACATAAGGCTCTTTATGATCCTTTTTCGGGTTCAGATCCAATAAAAGTAAGGGACGGCAGTGTTCAGTGAGTTTATCGTAAGCTTTATTTTTGTCATATACTTGTTCCTCTTTTTCCCCAAAGATTCTTGTGAGAATAGCATAGCGATACCCAACAATAATTGTCCAAGAATAGTTTCATCAGCTTTAATTGTCTAGTCTTATTGCTTATATCAGATTTGAATGAGCTATATAGTCCCTTCATCACTCTTGTATATCAGGGAGGGAACCTCTAATATTGTTCTTAATTTATCTGAACAAAAATAATCGCCATTACACATTACGGAACTAAAATGAAGAGACAGGAATACGTTACTATTTTTAATATATTGTCAACGTCAGGCAACTTATATTTACTTAAAGAAGTGCAATGGCTTTAGGCTCTTGTAATAATAACAACAACAACAACAACAACAACAACAACAACAATAATATTAATAATAATAATAATAATAATAATAATGATAATAATAATAATGATAATAATAAAAGTAACAACATAGGATAGTATTGGTGTAGGGAGTAAGAGGAAAACTTCGTCTACGTTCTTCATGTCTGGCCTCACGTAAAGCGAGGCCAAGATCTGAGAATTGTCACCTCAGACTCAAACTTGTAGCAGGGCAGACCCTATGAAATACATTCTGGGAGCCGCCACAACTAGCGCACGTGCGTGGCCGTGCAGAGCAGTTTGATCGGTTATGACCAGGTTTGGAATAAAGAACGTATCGGGTTATATCTCCGGAAGGTTACCTTGGCAATATTGGTTTAGGATTTACGGCAGTCTCTAGGGGAATGGTGTAGCATTGTACTGATACTGCATCACAGTCCACGAAACAGGCGAGTAGGTCTTTTCCCCAATCTGATCAGTCCTTGTCGTTGACAGGGCAGTTTGTTAGGAGATGGAGACGGTTCCAGTGCAAGTATTGAGGGAGGGATGGGGTTGGGCTGGAATGGGTTTGCTTTTGAAGTCAGTTAGGGTTGATAATGCTTTAGCTTGGGATTCGGCGGAAGGAAACTTTCCTACTTGTTTTTGGAGACATTGCTGGAAGAGGAGAGTGTTGTGAGAGTAAAGGGCTGTAGAGGAGATCACAAATAAAATCGATCCCAATTGGCTGAGCTAAACATAGTTTTTTCAAAAGGCTTGGAGAAGTGGGAATAGTAGAAAAGCTGGGATGTGTGGAAGAGGGAGCAGCGGTCAGGTAGATGATTATCGTGATGATGATATTGATTATGATAATCAAAATCATTTTCATTACTATTAGGAGGATACTGATAACGATAACAATGCTAATACTAGAACTAGTACAACTCCTTCTTGTGATAATAAAGAGTCATAGTAAAATTAAAGAAAATGAAGAGATCTGGGATTAAGGAACCAAGATTATTTTTAAAAACCATACTCACGATAAAAATATCTTTGCATATGCGGCAATGGATATCCATGGAATAATCTGTCAGACTCAAATTGCAAAATTTAGCAGTGTCGAGATATAGGCTTCATTTATCCTATTTTTCTTACATGGACTGAATTTATGGTGAATTTTCTACTCCTCTAAAAAAAAAAAAAAAAATATATAATAATAATAATAATAAAAAAATCGAAGAAGAATAAATGCTACACAATCGATTGTCATAGATATTTTCTTTGTTAATTGTGCATTAATATGGACCTTTTATAGGTCTGCAATCAGAAGGGGGTCCAAGAAAGTTTTTCAAATAAGTTTTATAATTTATCAATACATTATATATTTATTACTCTGTAACGACAACAACAAAAACACATATTTTGGAAGGGATGCTTGACAGTTCACCGCAAAATAGATTACGTCTTGCCTTTATTTCGAAAGCCATATATTTATATTCATCCCCTTTTAAAACGAAGCTTTTAGGAGTGCCTGAACGAAGGGAGGCAATCCCGCCTAGAAAATATCAGAAACTAAGAGACATTTCCTTAATTCAAAGATATATAAGATGACGGAACTGACCCTATTTCACCGATAGACCAAACGGGACAGGGGCATTTTTTCCACTTTTCGAAAGGTTGATTTTTGTGGTAACGGTGAAAATTTCATAAAAGCAGATGATTTATTCTGACGATTGTTCTATGGAGAGCTGTGACATGTGTAAATGGAGAAAGCTGTCGAATTTTGACCCGACCATTGTCTTTGTAGGTTAAAATCGTAACGCACACGCACACGCACACGCACACGCACACGCACACGCACACGCACACGCACACGCACACGCACACGCACACGCACACGCACACGCACACGCACACGCACACGCACACGCACACGCACACGCACACGCACACGCACACGCACACGCACACGCACACGCACACGCACACGCACACGCACACGCACACGCACACGCACACGCACACGCACACGCACACGCACACGCACACGCACACGCACACGCACACGCACACGCACACGCACACGCACACGCACACGCACACGCACACGCACACGCACACGCACACGCACACGCACACGTCTAACTATAAGGCACGATGAATGCTATTAGGCGACTGGGAAAACTTTCCCGTGCCGGGAATCGAACCCGGGCCTCGCGGGTGAGAGCCGCGTATCCTAGCCACTAGACCACACGGGATTGATAAAATCTTTTAAGTAGCATTTGATTTCATGTCGTCAACACTGTGTACAAAAGTTTGGTCTATGTTCCTTGACCATTAATGTATGTTAGTCTCGTGGGACGGAGATATCTAGTCCAGAGGAGTAAGTGAATATCGAATATCAGCTTTGATTACCTTTCACCATTTACGCAATCATGTATGCATATTTAATACATGATTGTGTGTGTGTGTGTGTGTGTGTGTGTGTGTGTGTGTGTGTGTGTGTGTGTGTGTGTGTGTGTGTGTGTGTGTGTGTGTGTGTGTGTGTGTGTGTGTACGTATGCGTATTCATATATAAATATATGTATACTTGCATAAATATATGTGATATCTGAATATTGGACACACACACACACCCACCCACACACACACATACACACACACACACACACACACACACACACACACACACACATATATATATATATATATATATATATATATATATATAATACGATGAGGAACATGCCTTTCCGCATCAAAAGTTTTGCAACTCAAATTGTGAGTGAGCAACTTTGGGCAGTTTGGCGCTACTTGAATTTCGGATCGCAAGAGCTATGATTTATCTATAGTAGGTAATGATAGGTTATTGACCTTCAGTATTATAGCATCGTTTCATTCACATACTTCATATATTTCCCGCACACCCATACATCAAGGAATCTAAATCACGCACGCTTGTGCATGATAAAAACAAATCAAAAACATGCATGCTCGCGTAAAAGACGCGCGCACACACACACACACACACACACACACACAGAAAGAGAGAGAGAGAGAGAGAGAGAGAGAGAGAGAGAGAGAGAGAGAGAGAGAGAGAGAGAGAGAGAGAGAGAGAGAGAGAGAGAGTGAGAGAGAGAGAGAGAGAGAGAGAGAGAAAGAGAAAGAGAGATCCCTAGGGCGGGAGATAGAAAATTAGGAAAGGAAGGAAAGAGAGTGAAGATGCAGTGAGAGGATAGGGGAACACGCACACATTCAGCGAGAGGATGGGTTACTCTCTCTGTTAATCTCATGCCTTTCCTTGTCTCTCTGTGCTCATTTCTCTGTTTTACCTGAGCACACATTTTTGTTAATGAGCCTTCTTAGAACGCATACGTAAGGTGTTGGTGTTTGCCTGTGTTCTCCCATGCATGTATGTGCGTTCGCAAATCATATCAGCGAAAAGATGCTGTGATACAGATACGCACTGGTCAGTAATATAAGATCATTCCTAACATCGCTATCATATATATGAGCAATCGGCTCTTGCCCTCCGAAATTCTGGTATTGCCAAACTGCCAGCTCGAAGTTTCCTGACCAGAAGAGCTCGTTCCTCACCTTGCCTTGCCAGAGTGTCGCCCCGTCTGTGGGATGTGACTGTGTATATGTATATATATGGTAGAAAAATTCACAATTCACAGACTAGATTTACTGATAATGAGGTAACAGTTTCGAAATCCACCCGGATTCCATGTTCATGTCTGAAGAGGAAAGAGAGAGAGGAGAGACAACACAGAGAACACGGGCAGGTGTGGACAGACTAACGGAAGCGAAGGGAGGGCAGGGCAGGTCGGAGGATCAGGCAGACTTTGTGCATGATAGCCGGCATAAGGGTGAAGGCGTAGGATGCCGGAAGCAAGGAGACTATCGGCAGGAGAAAAGCCGCTGTTCAAGTTGAAATTAGGCAGCAACTTGATTAAGGCAGATTCCATCAGTCTGCGGGCGTGGACATCGCGGAAGGAAAGATAATTCGCGCCGCTGGCTAGTCCATCTGATGGACTGTGTCCCACTGATGGCAGGAGAGGGCGTTGTTGTTGTGTCCCCTGGATCCAGCGTATTTATGTTGAGACACGTTTAGTGAGACTGGCGCCTGTTTCAGAGTTGGCACTAGGAACAGCATGGGTGTATACATGTATATATACGCATATGTATGTGCGTGTACACATATATGTACATATATGTATAACATAATATATATCTTTATATTTATATATATGTATATATATAAACGTATATTTATATATATGCATATATAAACGTATATGTATATATATGTATATATAAACGTATATGTATACATATGTAAATAAATCTAGTTTATGCATTGCATTGTTTTTCTACCATGTGCATACATGTAAAAATATACAAAAATATATAGGTATGTATATACACACATATAAACATACATACATATTCATATATATATATACACACACACGTACACATATATATATTATATATATAATACATATGTATATATATCTATAATACGCATGTATGTATATATATGTAAATAAACAGTTTATGCATTGTGGATATTTTATCGTTTGTATATATGCATGCGTATAAAAAGATATATTTATGTA
>NC_061833.1:2834778-2842278 GCF_019202785.1 Penaeus chinensis
CCTAAACCACACATTACCTAATGTATTGCCGTGTGCACAAGAACCCTACTTCCCGATCGCCGTGTTTCCCTACTAGCCTGTCTCCCCCCATCGCCATATTTCCCTCCTAAACATCGTGTTTCCCTTAGTGAGCTTTTGCCAGGGGCCGAATTCACTAACAAACACTATCGTTAGGCATTACTAGCGAGAAGTTATCATCGCGTTTACCAGCGACGGTGAAGTGATGGTAAATCTACTCGAGATTTTTAAATAATGGCAGCAGTAATGACACCATATAAGCGTGTGCGAATGGTGCATAAAAGTTTTTGTTAATTCTTTTATCATTAATGTGTCGTCTTGAAATATCTCCTTGTCTGTTTATCGTCAAAATGGGAAGTAGTGCAAAATAGTTACATAAATTTCTCACTATTTACTATTTTATCTTTATTGTCAAAAGACTGCTCCTCACGTTATGTTATGAATTTATTCTATTGTCATATGTCGTCTATCGGAAAATTGTCAAAACTATTTATACTCTACTATAGGTCTATGATAATCTGTGGTCATTATTCTTGATATTTTCAAATTTTCACATTTCCTCGCCATATTTATAAGATATGTTTGTCATCGTTCTTATCAATTACCGGTGTCTGACCATTAGTAAAATTGTCATCGTAATTCCCAAGATAAGTTCACAGGTCGTAGTGTTTCCCTTCCGGTGGGCACTGCTAACGACCCCCCTGCCGATTGCCGTGCGCCCCTACCCTATTCACCTAGCACAGCATTCAGTACATCTTAAAATGCAAAATGGATTTACCTTTTGCTGAAGGGCAACGGCGTGCTTGGGTAGTTCGAAAGGCGACGAACCTCCAATTTCCGTCCGGTATATGTAGCTGGTTATGGTATTTCCTACAACTTAGCTTTATCTCTGAGATGTTAACAGTTTAGAGTTCATTTCACCGGGGTGTTGTGAAAGACACCTGAAACGCACGTAACACCGTAAGCGAACTTCACTTCCGAGAGGCAGTGAGTTGTGTAAGCAGGGCTGTTTGACTCCCGCAGCCTTAATTTCCGCCGGTTTCTTTAGATTAATATTTAGGAGACACGTCCAATGAATCTTTTTTTTTTTAATGTTAAGGAGGTCGAAAGATGAACCAAAGATGAATCAGCATTTTCTTTAGAATCACAAAACGAGTAAAAAAAAGAAAAGAAAAGAAAAGAAAAGAAAAAAAAAAAAAAAAAAGACGAACAAAGCTTATTCGCATAAGATTCTGATGGACATCTCTTATTAAACGTACCCTTTCCTAGTTATTTTGCATAAGTAGGTACTTGCGGAGTGAAAATAGAATACCTCTACTATAATTGCTCTTTTATTTCACTTCAAATTCCAAAATGCAGATTACTGCAAATTGCCCCTGCAGCGGGAAGGTGGCATCAGCATCTACTGCTTACGTTGCAAATCATCGGCGGTTTCCGCCACAGCAGATTAATTTCTGTAATTTGGCACCCCTGACTGTGACAACAAATCTGTCTAATATGTCAGTTGTTCGCTGCGAAGCGAGGAAAGGCTGGATTTGGTCGCTTAATTTAACAAACGCGCGCGCACACACACACACACACACACACACACACACACACACACACACACACACACACACACACACACACACACACACACACACATACACACACACACACACACACACACACACACACACAGGTATATAAGGAAAGTTCAAAAAGTTCGTAGTTCACATTAATATCCTTTAATATGACTGTTAACATAAATATACATACCCATATAAATAAATAAATGTATAAGTATGTACACCCATGCTAACATATATTGCAACATATATTTAGCTGAAGCGATGGACCACGGCAACACAATATTTATTACGTAGCTATATCCGAAACAAACTATAATGAATTTAGTTTTCCAGCATAACAAGTTACTGTGATATATATTTGGCAGCAAATGATATGTGGAAAGGCGGGCAGAAAAGGGCAGTTTTTATCGCTGTTACAAACGGCTTGTGGTTTCGCCTTGAAAACGCAACTGATGCAGCAGTATCATTAAAATAACCGCTCATTAGACGTCTGTATATACCTATATACACACACACATTTTCTTTGTTTTTCTTCTTTTAATTTCTTTATTAGAACAACGTAAGGAGACCATTTATAATCAGAACGTTATTTATGACATTTCATATTACTGAACATGGCTGCACTATATTTACTTACCATGCATATAGATGTATTCATGGTACAATTTGCCCAAAAACCTAACAATCAATCAACATTTCTTAAAAAGTTCTAAGCACTGTAGTTGGTTCTACTCCCCACAGATGGCAGTAAAGGAGCCAAAGGAAGGTGTTCAGGAAGTACTCGTAGGTTCACCCCAAGAATTGTTCATTTATTCCTGTAAGATTTGGATCCGTCGACTTGACTTTTATTACTTATATATATACTCTTACATCCTGGAATTTTGTTTCCACTGTTACATATTATCACTGCTTCGTATCACCTAGGGAAGCGATGTTTATAGTTACTGCCGATTCATTTATTATTAGCAGTCAATTGTTAACATGTTACTATACTTAGAAAACTTTCCCGTGCCGGGAATCGAACCCGGGCCTCGCGGGTGAGAGCCGCGTATCCTAGCCACTAGACAACACGGGATATACTTTGAAGAAAATTAATAATATATTTATATTCATATGTTTGAAAGTATGCATACGTTTTTATATATATATGTATATATGTATGTATGTATGTATGTATGTATGTATGTATGTATGTATGTATGTATGTATGTATGTATGTATGTATGAGCGCGCGCGCGCACACACACACACACACACACACACACACACACACACACACACACACACACACACAGTATATGTATAAAATATATATATACGGATGTATGTGTGTACACATATAAACACAGATGTATGCGTATATAGGTGTAAGTACATATATATACACATACATATATGTATGGATTTGTATATATATGAAGTAGATATAGATACAGTTTATATATCTACTATATATATATATGTATATGTATATATTCTCATATATATGCGCGCGCGTGCGTCTGTGTGTGTCATATATAGAATTCTAGAATATGAACGTGTGGCTAACGAAGATATGGATGTGGTTTACGCGACGGTCTTCTTGGGCCTAGCAGTGCTGAAGAATTCGTTCAGTTATAACTGCGAAAATTATTTCAGTTTTAAAGTAAGTTTTCTGAACGGATGATAAAAACTTTAACCAATTACCGACATGTATATCGTGAGAAACAGTTTATATGTATACATGTGTTAAATATTCTGAAGATTATCAGGTACGATTAAATTTTTTTTTTTCATCATTTGTCCTTCGAAACACACTATTATTTCTTTCAATACCATGACCATATCAGTTCACTATTTCTATATATCAATACACCTCTTCCTTATCTACGATACACACTGGAAACACTCATAAAAAAAAATATTTTAATAGCTAGGCAACATTTCTGGAGAAATAAAAGCACCAGCATAATTATATATGAAAGAACATGTTCATAAACACTATAGATCAGTGGTGTCCTAATATTTTCCCCAGTTGTGCCCTTTGCTTCCTCCTGCAGCCCGCCACGCACCCCTGTGGAGGTAACTAACAATGCTATATAAAACGTATGCTATATAAAACATTTTTTTTTTTTGCATAAATTTAACGGCTTGGGAATACTGCATTCATGAAATGTTGACCAGAAATAGTTTTATCCACTTAAGTGTTGACATGTAAATTATGCATTTGTTTTTAAGAAAAGCAATAACAAAGCACTAAATTGATAATAACTCGAGGTACGCTGTACTGCACTGTTAACCTGAATATAGTTCATAACACTGTCAGCGTTTCTTAATTAACCTGGGGGGGGGGGGGGAGGGTGCTGGGAAGTGCTGAATACATGGCGGTAAAACATCCAGCTGATTACCCCGTTGTGTATGTTTGAGCTTATCCATGCTCTTACTTTTTCTCAGGTTTTCTCATTCCTTTTATCAACATTCATGACAGTGGAAGCAGTACTTCTTTTCACTTTCCTTTATCCTTCTAGTAATCAGACGTCACCCAGCGTTACGGGCTTTAAGGGCGCTAAGGCTAGGTTAAGAAACGCTGCAGTGTAGTGATAAGACCTATATTACACGTATGTATACCGCCGTGCTTAATGTTCATGGCGCCATTCCCGCAGATTAAAAGGGCTACATACATGGAGTGATCGATCAATTCAAAAAATAATTCCCTCACCCCTTTAGTAAGGTTGCCCAATAACGAGGATGATGACAAAATTTCACGATTTTTAAATTTTTGAACAAAAAAAAAAAAATGAGTTGCTTTCCCCAAGCAATACGTGGACCTCAGGCTCGGCAATATTGCTACAGAGGAATTAAATAAAATATAGAACGAACGGAAAAATATATTATCAAAGCTAATATTGTTCAAAGTATTGTAGAAGCAGTGATAATACATAAAATAACATTACCGGTATAGCAGAGATGTAAGAACGTTAAAGTCTATATGATAAATAGTGAAGTGAGAACATTGAAAATGAAGTTCAAATCCCTCATAAAATAATCAAGAAATGGAATATTAATTTCGGATTGCAGTTGGAGAAAGGTGCAGCATATGCTTTCAAAATCTTACGTTGCCTCTGTTTTCCTGAAGGTCGCTTGGAAGAAAATGTAGCTAGCACACGCCGTCCTAAGCTGGGTTTCCAGGGTGTCTCAGGCCAGTGATCTCCTATTCATTAATTCTAGCCTGTCAACAAGAAAAGCGAAGACTAAGTACTTGCAAGGTGCACATCCACCAAATTCAATCATTTAATTTTTTGTACTGTGGCAGAGTTCAAAGCTGCATGAAAAACAACAGCTGTTTAAAAGAGTGGATCACTGTTTTTCATTAATACTCACCTCTGAATTGCAATTGACATGCGTATTCCGAGTACATTATACCATAGTAAAGTGTACAGAGCAAGAGCAAATACGAAGAAAGCATGCTTATGAAGACCAAATTGCGGTATAATCTTTCATGTTTGAGCAATAGGATCGTTATGATGCCTGCAATCTCAACCATGCGCGTGTAAACAGTCCGGAATTACAGTAGTCTGTGTTTGTTATATAACCACCATGTGCTAAATTATCAGTGGTGATAATTTATTCGAAATGCATTAGGTTCTTAAAAGGGATTTACAGATTAATTATATGTATTCCAAGTATACTCATATAAAATCCCGTGTTGTCTAGTGGCTAGGATACGCGGCTCTCACCCGCGAGGCCCGGGTTCGATTCCCGGCACGGGAAAGTTTTTATTGGGGAACCTTCCACCTATGAAATGATCGTCCGTAATCAAAAGTATGCCGCAGTTAATGTCAGACACGGTTCACACACTAAAAGGGCATAGTTCTCGTCCACAGGAGTTAAGGGGGAACCGAGAAACCGGTGTAGGGAGTGGGACGGAGGCAACGTGGCTAAGCTATATATAAACAGCCCTGAGGATGGAATCCAGGTGGATTCCGAAACTGTTGTCTCACTTTCAATAAATCTAGTTTTACATTGTGGGTTTTTCTACCATAAACACACACACACACACACACACACACACACACACACACACACACACACACACACACACACACTCACACACACACACACACACACACACTCACACTGTTCTTTCTTACTTTATGATATCATATTTTATTAACCTTATTATTTGCCATTATCTGTGTAATTATTATCATAATAATGCAGTTACTTCTGTCTTCATTATGACTACTATCATACTTATTGCTGGGTTTTAAATTTTCAACATAACACGTTCATAGCTGTGTATAATAGGCAGTTCAATGCCGTCTTTATAACTAGTAGATTTATTTTATATGTTAAAAAGGTACTTCTTTTTTGCACACTAAAAAGTCAAACGAAAAATGACTTCCAAATGAAGTTATTCATTAATTTTGGCACGAATGCTATGTCTTTGATATTAATGCTACTAATAATAATGACAACAATAATTATGCCATGAATAAGGAAGGTAAAATAATAAAATAAATTATACTGATGATGACATTACTAGCTATAATGATAATAATAACAACAAAACAAAACTGGATAACCAAAAAATACCAATAAAAGTAAAATATGTAGTAATAGTAGTGATTGTAAGAACAATGTTTATAAATGAATAAAAATCACTGAATGAATAACAATAAAAATCAACAATGAAGAGCAGTCTTGACGAGCATTAAAACATTTCAAAGACTTTTCCGGTGCTCATTTGCATAGACGATCAACTATGGGTGACAAATCGCTATATAGATCTTCTAATTAAGCGTAATCTTGCAAAAGAAAAGTGAACCGGATTTTTCCTGTCCATAATGGTACGTTCTTTAGAAATTGGAAGCTCGACCCTTATCGACATTTCCTATACCTTTATCCATACTACGGCAGGTGCAGCAGGAGATGTGGGTGGGGGAAGGGGGTGGGAGGCAAGGAAGAAAGGACATGATCTAAAAAGGCACCGTTCTTAGTGCCACTTCCCCGCGTCCCCTTCCTGTGCAAAGGCCCCTGCAATTATCCACTATGCAGTCCAGGTACCTTCAACTACTGCTGTGGTTGTTGACATAAAATTTCCATCCGTTTATGGCAGTAGTTATTGGTGTAGATTGACTTGTTATGTGTATATGGGATTATTTTCTCTAATGGCGATCTATGATTTTTTTTTCCCAAGGGTACATTTTCTCCAAGAAGTATAAGATAAGCAAATATTTATGCCAATATTTTGTAAGTATAATTACGGCTGAGACAAGTGATCGAAGGAATGTCTTGGTTGTTTTAACCACATCGTTTCGATCTATCTACATGGGCTTAACTCGCATGTTCTGTGTACTTATCTCAATAGATATGATTTTAGGAAAAAACATGAAAACGTTAAATAGGGATACAACAAATACACAATGGATTTATGATATCGTCATTACAACTCATTTCCTACTTACGAAAAGCGTTTTAAATTGCCAGTTTTGACGGTATAATAGTGAACGACTTCGAGAGTAGTTTGTTCAGTTTCCACAACATAATTCAACATTATAAATTGTTTCTGGTTACTTGCTGTTCATAGGTAGCCAAGAGAGGTATGTGATGTGATTATACTTCTGGATATGTTAATAAGGATAATTAAATAGTAGTGTTAATGGAGCATACTTCATGATGATGTATTAATACGAGTTTTTATATGTTTAGGAATCACAAAAGATCCCTTTAATTTGTAATGTTCTGTGATTTTATTTTCTTATTATTATCTTTTTTTTAGCTAAACCCTCAAGGAAGAGAAAAAAAGACTAGAATTATTTCTATCAGAGAGAAAAAATACAAACTGATAATTATTTTGAAAATCTTAGCTAATGTTATAACGTTGAATTAGGTAAATATGATGAATGTTTTGCTACAGTTATAAATCGAC
>NC_061833.1:2849778-2857278 GCF_019202785.1 Penaeus chinensis
TCATTAATGGGGTTCACTTGGTGTTCAAAGGTTTCATAAGCCTGGTTGCGCCATCACTGATGAAGCCAGAACATATTCCCCTGACATACTTGGCCTCACTGGTGCTGGGCCACAGACTGTTTTTAACATTCTCCTGTAATTTCGTCCTCCTTAAGCTTCAAAATTGTAAAAGAATGCAACATTTAGCACTGAAACTTTATTAAACGATGTTATTTCTTATTCACAAATTAATTATTGATATTATGCGTATCATTTGTATGTGAACCTAAAACACCGAGAGGATTAGGGTATTGTCCTTAAAAATAGCATTTTTTCATTTCGATTATGTAAGGCTCACTCTTCAAAAACATTATGTCATCTCTTTTCTTGATAAGCCGCAGAAGCTGTATTTTCTGGGCCTTTGGGAAAGAGGCGTTATTTACTAATTGCGCCAGTTCAGTTGGTCAATAGGCCTGCTTCATTCTTCGTAGCTTCAATCGAGTGTCTTGGGACAAAGGCAAAAGTTTTACACACATTTATGTTGAGTAATATATCGATATTCTATAACATTCAAATTTTCTTTTTGTTTTTTCTACCAATGCATGCGGAAATTGATAATATACTGCAATTATACAGAAATAATATATAGCGACACTTTTTCGAGCCTTACCGAATAAAATGGTGCGCCTGCAAGTTGTATATTTTACAGATTCTTTCACACTGGTGTCCGCAACCGGTGGCAGCAACTAAATGCTGTGAGACTAGTGGCTCATCGACACGCGCTCCTTTTTTCAGCTCGGTTCAATATTATTGGACGTTTCTCTACTTCACATATCAGGTCTCTCTATTCATTTTCTCCTCCACCATCTTTACAATCGTCCATCGCCCAGGCCTGAGTGTTCCTAGAGCGTGAAGACTGAGAAGTGGACAGTGAGCGACGGTGATGAATACAGATTGCGCCGTATGAAAGCTCGCAATGGAAGCAATGCTTTACAGCGAGTGGCGGCAAGTGCGTGTGGCGGACGCAGGTTGCGGTACCGAGCCATCGCAAAGCTGGTTGCCTGGTAGTTGATCTCGTATGATAAGTTCCAATTGGAAATTATGGGAACAACTAGTTGCTACCATCGGCGTGGGAGATGACCATAACGATAGCCGTAACATAAGGTGTGCAACTCGCTTTGCCTTTTAATTCAGTCCACAAGTCGCTTATAGTCTCCATTCTCCCGTGAATACAAGGATTCCTTTTGTTCCAAGGCAAGGGTTGAGGGGCGGTGGTCATTCTATAGAACGATAGAATGAAAATAGGATTGTGAAACAGAAGCGTTTTGTTCGTTCCTCTATTTTTTTTTCAGGTAGTGCCATCAGCATGCAGCTTCCTATTTTACCAAGCAATATCCCTGGTAAACTTCAGGCCCTACTCTACTACCGGGGCCAAGTTTGTGGGGTATGGGGGGCGGCATAATTCCTATATATATGTGAATAAGGCGTAAGAAATTCACGTGTAACGGCATCAAATATAAATGGTTAATGTACGAATCGAATAACTGAGCTATACATCTGAGGTGAAATAGCACTATGATGAAGAATTGCAACGGAAAGGGTAGAAATGGCATTATGAGAAGGGCAATACGTCTAAGATGTTACAGGTTAATCAGTACTATATGGTAGCAATTTAGTTCAAAGGCTAGAGAGGGGGAGCTGCTGGGGTATAATATAAGGTAAGGGTCGGCAAAGTAGAAAAGGGTTAAGGAAGAAGGACGATTATACTAAGTGTAACAGACTTATGATGAAAAAATAAATAAAAAAATAGATTAAAAGGACTGGCAACTATTTTTTTTTATTATTTCCCTGGCAAACGTAAACCCAGCAAACGACGATTCCACGGGCAAGAAAGATAGAATGAAAATAAGATTGGGAAACAAGCGTTTTGTTCGTTCCTGTATTTTTTTTCAGGTAGTGCCATCAGTTGTAATATTTTCTCCATATGAATTTTAAAATTCTTACTGTGGCAGAAAACGAGACGCTGATGCTCTAAGCCAGTGTTTCCCAACCTTAAATACAGTCTTAACCTGGACCCTAAGTACAGTCTTAACCTGGACTAGCGACCCTGAGTATTTGAACATGTTAGTAATAAATCCAACCATTTTCATATTCGTTGTACTTGCAAATGTTTGTGAGCTTATGTTAAGATAGATAGATAGATAGATAGATAGATAGATAGATAGATAGATAGATAGATAGATAGATAGATAGATAGATAGATAGATAGATAGATAGATAGATAGATAGATAGATAGATAGATAGATAGATAGATAGATAGATAGATAGATAGATAGATAGATAGATAGATAGATAGATAGATAGATAGATAGATAGATAGATAGATAGATAGATAGATAGATAGATAGATAGATAGATAGATAGATAGATAGATAGATAGATAGATAGATAGATAGATAGATAGATAGATAGATAGATAGATAGATAGATAGATAGATAGATAGATAGATAGATAGATAGATAGATAGATAGATAGATAGATAGATAGATAGATAGATAGATAGATAGATAGATAGATAGATAGATAGATAGATAGATAGATAGATAGATAGATAGATAGATAGATAGATAGATAGATAGATAGATAGATAGATAGATAGATAGATAGATAGATAGATAGATAGATAGATAGATAGATAGATAGATAGATAGATAGATAGATAGATAGATAGATAGATAGATAGATAGATAGATAGATAGATAGATAGATAGATAGATAGATAGATAGATAGATAGATAGATAGATAGATAGATAGATAGATAGATAGATAGATAGATAGATAGATAGATAGATAGATAGATAGATAGATAGATAGATAGATAGATAGATAGATAGATAGATAGATAGATAGATAGATAGATAGATAGATAGATAGATAGATAGATAGATAGATAGATAGATAGATAGATAGATAGATAGATAGATAGATAGATAGATAGATAGATAGATAGATAGATAGATAGATAGATAGATAGATAGATAGATAGATAGATAGATAGATAGATAGATAGATAGATAGATAGATAGATAGATAGATAGATAGATAGATAGATAGATAGATAGATAGATAGATAGATAGATAGATAGATAGATAGATAGATAGATAGATAGATAGATAGATAGATAGATAGATAGATAGATAGATAGATAGATAGATAGATAGATAGATAGATAGATAGATAGATAGATAGATAGATAGATAGATAGATAGATAGATAGATAGATAGATAGATAGATAGATAGATAGATAGATAGATAGATAGATAGATAGATAGATAGATAGATAGATAGATAGATAGATAGATAGATAGATAGATAGATAGATAGATAGATAGATAGATAGATAGATAGATAGATAGATAGATAGATAGATAGATAGATAGATAGATAGATAGATAGATAGATAGATAGATAGATAGATAGATAGATAGATAGATAGATAGATAGATAGATAGATAGATAGATAGATAGATAGATAGATAGATAGATAGATAGATAGATAGATAGATAGATAGATAGATAGATAGATAGATAGATAGATAGATAGATAGATAGATAGATAGATAGATAGATAGATAGATAGATAGATAGATAGATAGATAGATAGATAGATAGATAGATAGATAGATAGATAGATAGATAGATAGATAGATAGATAGATAGATAGATAGATAGATAGATAGATAGATAGATAGATAGATAGATAGATAGATAGATAGATAGATAGATAGATAGATAGATAGATAGATAGATAGATAGATAGATAGATAGATAGATAGATAGATAGATAGATAGATAGATAGATAGATAGATAGATAGATAGATAGATAGATAGATAGATAGATAGATAGATAGATAGATAGATAGATAGATAGATAGATAGATAGATAGATAGATAGATAGATAGATAGATAGATAGATAGATAGATAGATAGATAGATAGATAGATAGATAGATAGATAGATAGATAGATAGATAGATAGATAGATAGATAGATAGATAGATAGATAGATAGATAGATAGATAGATAGATAGATAGATAGATAGATAGATAGATAGATAGATAGATAGATAGATAGATAGATAGATAGATAGATAGATAGATAGATAGATAGAGAGAGAGAGAGAGAGAGAGAGAGAGAGAGAGAGAGAGAGAGAGAGAGAGAGAGAGAGAGAGAGAGAGAGAGAGAGAGAGAGAGAGCGAGAGAGAGAGAGACAGACAGATACATATATACATAGGCGAGTATTCGGTTATGGCAAAAATGAGCCATGGGATTTAAAAAGTTTGAAACCACTGGTCTAACCAAAGATCTAACATAGGTACAGTAGCTGCATCATGAGAAAACAAACTATTCACGGTGTAACACAAAAATATCTTAGCTAAATATTATGCTAAGAGCTTGGGTACTTGTTCGGCACCTTGTTGTTAGAGGTCATAAAGTAAAGTGACTGGACTAGTTTAATACATCAAATACCGGATACTTTTTATCTTCAAAGAAGTAAGTTACCAGTAACCTGAAGTAGAGGGAATGACCATGATCGAACATACCTTTCCTATATAACATAATTAACTTATACTTATGACCTTCGATAGCTCAGTTGGTAGAGCGGTGGACTGTAGTCGGTTCGGAAGCAGACATCCATAGGTCACTGGTTCGAATCCGGTTCGAAGGATAATTTATACAAGGGCGTACCTCCCTCATATATCATATGCTCACGATTAATATACATAATAATAGTAATTCCATGCTCAATCTATGAATCATAACGAATTATTCCAGAAGTAGTAATGTGCCCTGTAAACCATCAAATTAAGAAGGCGTACATTTTTTTTAGAATATTCAGCAAAATAGTTAAAGGGCCGCTAAATTGCACAGAATATCATGAAATGCCATGATCTATACAGTTAATTTGTATTTCTTTTATTATTTTCCACAACTATATTCATACCTTCACTACTAATTACCTTCCCCTACCTGAAAATGGTTGCTTACATTAAAAACATATTATTGCACACTTTACTAAGGATGTAATTAAGTATCATGTAGACAAATCATAATGCATAAATGTTAATAGTAATATCTGTAAACGCAGAATATAGTATATATACATATTTTTACTTTATTTTATATGTTCGTTATTTATTTATTTATATTTGTCAGCATTATTATTTTTTTTACAATTTTTTAATCACACTTATTCATCATATCCCGTGTGGTCTAGTGGCTAGGATACGCGGCTCTCACCCGCGAGGCCCGGGTTCGATTCCCGGCACGGGAATGTTTTTTCATTTAAGTCTTCCACACACATTAGTGACTATACGAGGGTGCATTTAATATAAACATAATCTATATATAAATGTATATCCCATAAAATTGTTCATTTTACTAGAATAAAACACATTCTCTGCATATGTCTGCACACATGCTTATGCATATGCAAACAATACATACGTACATACACAAATACATATATATTCATATACATATACATGCATATATATATATATATACACATATACGCATATATATACACATATTTGCATATATATACGCATATATGTATATATATACAGATATACAAATATACATATACATATATATATATACGTATATAAACATATAAACATATATGTATACGCATATAAACATACATATATGACTACATATGTGTACATATATATGCATATGTATTCATGTGTATACATATGAATACATTTACGTATCACACACGCACATATATAAAGGATTGGCTATTATATAGGACATATGACAATTGTTTGCGACTACACAACCGCTATTTGCAACATCTTATGCTGCAAGGCATTGAAAATAACTACCAAGTGAGGATCGAACTCGCGACCTTGTGCATCAGCGAACCGCAAGATCGCTGAATTCTTGAAACTGTTACATCTGACGTCACAAAAACTTAATGCCCCGAGTGAGGATCGAACTCACGACCTTGAGATTATGAGACTCACGCGCTGCCTACTGCGCCATCGAGGCAACTTTCACTTTCCTTATATCAATTTCTGACAGACAGGAAAGTCATATTTTGGAAACCAAAGATAAGAATCTGTACAGTATGTATGCTCAGGTGGTACAGTATGCAGTGCTGTAGGTTACTCATAAACAAATGACTATATTGTTAGATCTCGATCAATCTAGTTTGTCGGCTAGTCTTAAACTAAGGTTAAATATAACTTTTGACAAAAAAGAAAGAAAAACAAAATTCACATGTCTCGAGTTAGGATCGAACCCAGGACCTTAAGATTATGAGACTCACGCGCTGCCTACTGTCCCTTCGACGCGATTTTCATGTAAAAGATGTTTTATTTCTGCGGAAAGCTGAAAGTAAAAAAAAGATAAAAAAAAAAAAAATAATAACATAAACGTGTGTGTGTGTGTGTGTGTGTGTGTGTGTGTGTGTGTGTGTGTGTGTGTGTGTGTGTGTGTGTGTGTGTGTGTGTGTGTGTGTGTGTGTGTGTGTGTGTGTGTGTGTGTGTGTGTGTGTGTCTGTGTGTGTGTGTGTGTGTGTGTAGATGAGAAAACGTACAAGCAGAGCACACTTATATGGATTGAATGGATGACTCGAAGAGGGACGGAAGCTCCTTATGAATGAAGCCTAAAGCAAACTGGTATTTATATATTTTTTGCTCATTAACTACTGTAATCACTGCCACTTGCATTCACACACACACACACACACACACACACACACACACACACACACACACACACACACACACACACACACACACACACACACACAACCAATACCCTTGAATGTAAAATTTGTACCGACTGCTTTAGTGTAGCCTCGTGATATAATCTTCACGATTAATCAAAAGGTCGGGTATTAGCCTGAATGTCATTTGCCACCACGAGATTTGGAGCCTTTACTATAACTGTAGTATAGTAGTATAGTAGTTCTGTCGAAGGCGTATTAGAGCCTTTCATAAACAAGTTATCATGGGCCACTTTCAAGGTTTCTTGGTTTGTATTTTTTTTAAGAATAAATACCATTAAATATGTATGTGTACAGTAAACTTCTTTTAATGAAGAAAATGTACTTGACAATAATCAGTGGAAGCTAAGGAATGGAAAAAAGAGCGGGGAACGTCATTCAACTGTTCATACCTCAACCAGTTCATACCATACAAAAACAGCCTGAAGCATCACTTAAATAATCTACCACACTAGAGCATATCACTCGCGTAATCTCTTCGCTCGCTGGATCATCGCGCTGATCGAGGCTTGCGAGAACATTCAACCGACTCAGCAATAGAATTCCAGCCCTCCGTCCCTCCCTTAGTCCCCGCTACCCGCTGTGTATTCCACAAAAGTCAGACTGAGAGAAAAAGGCCGGTCACGTCGACTGCATTGTTGCCTCTCTGAAAGCGGCGCGCACACGAGGAAGGTACTGCGAATGGCTCGTTCTTTCGTTCGCGAGATTAGGC
>NC_061833.1:2867278-2869778 GCF_019202785.1 Penaeus chinensis
CTTCTCATTATACAAATTCAAAGAGACCGATTCTTGTCGTAATAAATGGATAAAAACCTCGAGTGCTTTACATCCATGTCAATTCCTTTTCTCGTCAAGGAGATGATTGATATAAGGGTTTTGACCGTGTGTTGGTTTAGACTAAGAGGGTTGGATAGCCTTCTGTTGACTGCCTTTTGTTTTGTTGAGAAGGAGAGGAAAAAGTTTTATTATCCTGTGATATATAAGTGCATATCCGTGAGTAAATTTATACGAATGTCTTGTTTCTTTTGTATAATTATTTTCGTCGATTTAGATACCACCTTTTATCTTTCTATTTAATATACGACCTTAGAAAAGAAATGAAAGTCTATCAACTATACATTTTCATAAAAGAACGAAAAAACAGATTCAGAACAAAACAGCATCGGATCGGAACGTTACTAAAGATCAGATCCCGTTTTCTTTCCCTGTTGTCGGGGTTTAGAATGGCGGTTTGTGTATTCCTGTTCCGGGCAGGTGAGCCATGTGTTTACCTGGAGTGAGTGAGAGTAGTTTACTTCTACTGATTTAATGAGCAGTGAAAGCTTATCTGGCCGAGGGACCGAGTGGCAAATATTAACATATGCCAAGTTACCGAGTAGCGAATGTTTACGTGTCGTTAAACATCAAATGTTTAGAGTTTAAGTCTTCGAGGTGGAAAAGAGGTTTAGGAAAGCGGTTTAGTTGGCTTCTCTCGAGGGTCTGAGGTTGCTGGCGCCTAAGTGTGCGTCGTGAAGCTGTAACTTGACTAGTATGTACTGTGTCTGTGTCGGTGTTAAGGGAAATTTAGGGTTTTGAAAAAGAAAGTGATTGTGGTTTACTGGATAACAGTGATAAGGGCAGTATCATCATCATTATCATTATCACCATCATTGTCGTTATTATTATTACCGTAATTATTATTATTACTATTATTATTACTATTTATTATTATTATCATTATTATTATTATTATTATTATTATTATTATTATTATTATTATTATTATTATTATCATTATTACTATCTATTATTATTATTATTATTATTATTATTATTATTATTATTATTATTAACATTATTATTATTATTATTATTACTATTGTCACTATATCATTATTACTATCATTATCATTGCCACTATCTTTATTATTATTACTATTATATTTTATCATCATCTCAATATTATTATTATTATTATTATTATTATTATTATTATTATTATTACTATTCTTATCATTATAATTATGATAATAGTAATATTGATAATGAAGATCATACTACTACTACTATTACTACTATTACTATCATTACTGCCGCTGCTACTACTACTACTACTACTACTACTACTACTACTACTCTGCTACTACAACTACTTCTACTACTATTACTACCATTAATGATAATGATGGTCAAGAAAGAATTAAAAAAAAAAAAAAAAAAAAAAAATCACGTGAAGCTCCAATATAGGATATTTCCTTCCCTCTCTCCCTCTTTAACTTGTCTACGCACTTTCTTTATTCTTCTCTCTCCCTCACTTCCTTCCTTCCTTCTCTACTCTCTCTTTTTCTACTCGTGCACTTTTCCTTCCTTCTTCTCCCTCCTCCCCACTTCTATTCCTACCTTTCCCCTCATCACCAAACGTTTTTTTTTTTATTATTATTTTCTTTTATCCCCCACTTCCCTCCTTCTTCCTTTACCCTCCTCCCCTTTCTTCTCCCTCCCTCCCTCCCCCTCCACCCCAAGCATCCTTTTTATTATTATTTTTTTTTCATCCCCCACTTCCCTCCTTCTTCCTTTACCCCCCCCTCCCCCCTCCCCCCCAGCTTCCTTCCTATGCAACTCTCCCCGCTTACCCCATCTCTCAAGCATCCTCCTCTTTCCATTTTAAACTCTCAAACACAAGACTCTTCTGAGATAGCCTTGGGGGATGGCGGCTCTCTTTGAGGATGGGGAAGGGGGGAGGGGAGGGGGGGGGAGGAGAAGGAGGAGGAGCAGGGGGAAGAGGAGGAGGAGGAGGAGGGGGAGGAGATGGAGGGGGAAGAGAAGAAGGAGGAGGAGGAAGAGAAGGAGGAGGAGGAGGGGGAAGAGGAGGAGGAGGAGATGGAGGGGGAAGAGGAGGAGGAGGAGGAGGAAGGAGGGGAGGAGGAGGAGAAGGAGGAGGAGGAAGATGAAGAGGAGGAGGAAGAGAAGGAGGAGGAGGAAGAAGAGGCAGAGGAGGAAGTAGAGGAGGAGGAGGAGGAGGGGAAGAGGAAGAGAAGGAGTAAGAGAAGGAGGAGGAGGAGGAGGACGAGGAGAAGGAGGAGGAGGAAGAAGAGGAAGAGGAAGAGGAAGAGTAGGAGGAAGAGGAGGAGGAGGAGAAGGAGGAGGAAGAGGTGGAAGAAGAGGAGGAGAAGGAGGAGGAAGAAGAGAGGGAGTGGGAGGAGGGGGAGGAGGAGGAGGAATAGGAATGAGCAGGAGGAGGAGGAGGAGGAGGAAGAGGAGGAAGAAGATAAGGAGG
>NC_061833.1:2884778-2887278 GCF_019202785.1 Penaeus chinensis
CAAAACACCAACAGAACCCACAGAACTGAACAACCATAACCCCTTCCTCGTCAGCCCCATCCGTCCTCAAACCCCATGTCTTCCGCGCAGCCACGGTTAGGCAGTAAATAACACTCTGACTCAACACGCAAGGCGGATGTCACTACGAACGCGTTAAGGGCGGTGGATCGGCCAGTCACGCCTCTACATCACGACGCCCGGGCTGCCCTCTGAATGCAAATTCCTGACAAGCAGTGCTCCGGAGGGCGAAGGAATGATCCAATATACGCGGGACGACCATCATCCGGTCCGCGATGGTCTATCACGACCGGACGACCACGGCGTAGCAAGAAGGGTGGGGAGTGGGAGGAAGGAAGGAGGGAGATAGGGAAGCGAGGGAGGGAGGGAAGAAGGAGGGAGGGAGGGAGGCGAGGAAGGGAGGGAGGGAGGGAGGGAGGGAGGGAGGGAGGGAGGGAAGGAGGAAGGAGGGAGGGAGATGCGAAGGCAAGGGCAGGAAGAGGGAAGAAAGGGAGGGGAAGATGCAAAGCAAGGGAGGCAGAACAAAGAGGAAGGAGAGGAAGGAGAGGAAGGAGGAAGGAAAGAGGAAGAGAAGGAGGAAGGAAGAAGAGGAAAGAGAAAGGAGGAAGGAAGAAGAGGAAAGAAGAAGGAAGAAGAGGAAAGAGGAAGGAGGAAGAAAAAAGAGGAAGGAGGGAGGGAAAGAGATGCAAAGGAGAGGGAGGAAGGAAGGAGCAGGAGGGGGGGAAGATGCAAAGGAGAGAGAGACAGGAAAAACAGGAAGATGGAGAGGAGGAAAGGAATAAAAAGAGGAAGAGAGAAAGGAGGAAGAAGGGGAAAGAGAAGGATGGCAGAGAGGAACGGAAAGATGTAGAAAAATGAAAAGGGAAGACTGTGGAAGGGGAGGATAAGGGGACAGGGAAGAAAAGCGAAAAATAAAGATAGTGAGAGGTGGAGAGATATGTAAAGAAAACAGGAAAAACGTGGAGAAGAATAAAGGGTGAATGGGGAATAGGAAAGGAGAGAGAAGGAGATTCGGATATATATGTATATATATGTACATATATATGTATATATGTATGTATATATATAAATAGAAAGATACTTAAACACACACACACACACACACACACACACACACACACACACACACACACACACACACACACACACACACACACACACACATACACACACACACATATGACAATCAGGGAGGAGGAGGAGCAGGACGATAAGACGAAGGTAAAACTTTGAAAGGAAAATAACGAGTGACTGAGAGGAAGAAGGGAAGAAGGAAACAGAAGACGAAGAGGAAATGGATGTAAAGGAAGTGGAGAAAGAAAGAAAGAAAGAACATTTAGCATCATGGAAGAGAAGGAAGGCAGAGTAACTTTTAAGGGGGGGGGGGGGATAAGAGGAGGAGATAAGGAGAGACGAGAAGGAATGAAAAAGAGAGATGGAACAGAAGAAGAAAGATAAGAAATAGGCGTATGGGGGATAAGAATAAGGAGAATAAAGGCAGACGTGAAAGAGAAATGGAAGATGTAGAAATACGAGAGAAATAAGTTACATAGATAAGGAAGAATAAAGATGGGAAGCGTAAAAATCACGAAGACGAAAGAAGAAAAAGATAAGAGAAAAGAAATGAAAGAAAAGATAAGCAAACAAACAAACAAACAAGCAGAAAAAAGTCACGAGGGAAATTCAAAATACGAGAGACAAGACGAACGCTAAAAATCGATGCGAAAAACAGATTGATAATGAGATAAAAAGAGTAATTGAACGAGACAGAGAAACGGGGGGAGGGGAGGGGAGGGGGAGGAAGGAGAGGGGAGGGGAGAGAGGAGGAGAGGGAGGGGAGGAAAGGGGAGGGGAGGGGAGGAGAGGAAGGGGAGAGAGAGGAGAGGAGAGGGGAGGAAAGTGAGAGGGAGAGGAGAGGAGAGGGGAGGAGAGGAGAGGGAGGGGAAGGGAGAGGATGAGAGCGAGGGGGAGAAGGAGAGGAAGAGAGGGGAGGAGAGGGAGAAGGCGAGAAGAGGGAGAGAAGGGGAGAGGAGTGGAGGAGTGGAGGAGTGGACGAGAGGTAGAGAGAGAGAGAGGTAGAGAGAGAGAGAGAGAGAGAGAGAGAGAGAGAGAGGAGAGAGAGAGAGAGAGAGAGAGAGAGAGAGAGAGAGAGAGAGAGAGAGAGGGAGAGAGAGAAGGCAAGGAGAGGGAGAGAAGGGGAGAGGAGTAGACGAGAGGTAGAGGGAGGGAGACAGAGAGAGAGGGAGAAAGACGGAGGGGAAGGGGTCGACTGTAAAGAAGTGAGGGGAGGGGAAAACGAGGAAAGGGTGGTTGATAAGAGAGCTTCAAAGGGGAAAACACCAATGAGCTAAATAACCAAGACTTGCGTAAAGGGGAGATGGCGAAGACAGAACATGACTCAGGGGAAAAAAAAAGACTTTGATCTCGTAATGATCCATCGCTGTGTTTGTTGACTCTTTTATTCCCGTCTGCAATGCTTGTG
>NC_061833.1:2889778-2894778 GCF_019202785.1 Penaeus chinensis
ATGAAATCGATAATGTTTACAGAATATTACGCGTTTTTACATATATAAATATTTAATATTCATTAATTTCGTGTCTTTTTTATTTGAGAGCAAGGATATGCAAGCTGTGTAGCCTCCCCCCCCCCCCCCCCGGGAAGCTTACCACCCCCTTCCCTACCCCTGGAAGACAAACATCCTCCACGTACACAGACGGGATGCAGTGTTAGACACTAACCAGTGAGGGAGATGGAGACTACTGCAATCGGCCGTCCTCCCACGGCACAGGTCTTCCTAAGCAACAGGCCATAAGCACGAGCCCTGTCGAAGGAGCGCCTCGTGGTCACTGTGCATCTTCCACATAGAACCGTAGAAAGACCAGGAATGTCTTTTAAAAACGCTGCCGCGCGGTCGTCGGCAGACCCATTGCGGTTGTGCCCCGCATCACGTGTCAGCCAAGGAAGGGAAACTCGTGCATTTACTGTTCTATCCATACAATAGATGGCACTGAGAACAGTACACAATGCTGTGGCACTTTATGCCATCTGTTGTCAGAGACTGGTATTCTCTAGGTAGTTCTACATACATACGTATATATATAGTCACACACACAGACCCACATATACTCGCGCGTGCGTCCGCTATGATTCTAATAAAAGATTTATGTAAAAAGAAGAAAATAAGATAATAAACAATAGATAAAACACGACGACTCATTCATCTGAAAGATTAATTACTGAAACTTCCTCGTAACAAGTCGGTGCCTTATCAAACCTGTGACCTTGGCCTGAATTACGTGTTATGGGGAGATCCAAGACGGGAAGCTTCATCTAAACTTCCTTAATACTGAATGGCAGTTGCAGTAACAATCGTAGGTTCGATCATTTCACCGTTAATTTTCATTTGTATATTTTAGAAGCACTTCTGAAATCAGTTAATACTTGAAACGATATTAAAATGTGTGGCAAAGCATTGAGTTTTTTTTTTTTTTTTTTTTAGTAACTAATGTAAACAGTTATGATAATTCTTATAATTAACTGAATAATTTTAGGGTGAGAGTAGTGACAGTATGCAGATATATATATATACATATGATAGCACTGACAAGTAACCGCATATACAGCGAGAATGTTATAATTACAAAAAAACTGACCCATACAAGAAGAACACATCTATAAAAACAACAACAAAACACACACACACACAAATAAACTCAAACAGACAAACATCATGCGCAGAAACAATCAAACCACGTGCTTATTTATGAAAACACGCACGCGAGTTAAAATGGGAGAGAGACAATGCGGTTTAACGTAAACATTCATATAGTTCCATTTTTGAGGACTATTATATAAAACCTAATCTATTTCTAATCAGAAAATTAAGACTCTGTAAGACAACGAACAAAAATATATAATGGTTACTTTAGTATCAAAATTGTAAAATTGATTTATGGGAATGTGCTGCTATGACAAATGAGCATTTGATTTTGAACGAGTTTATATATCAACAAGACATATTTATGTTTTAACTTTTCACACAGAATCACTATAGTAACACTTTTTCCTATATATTATGTGTTATCCCTAATTACGATATCTATTATGCTTAGACATTAGTATAAGGGAAAATATCATGTTCTTTTATGCGAGTACGTTAGCACTTATTACCGTACATGTATTTACTATATACCTATATGTGTCTAACAGGGAAAAAAGTGCGTATGTGAGTAAGTAAACAACTAAATATACTTAAATAAATTCAGTGTCATTGATTAAAAGTGGACCTTCAGCCAATTAATCACAGGCCTCGATGGCGCAGTAGGCAGCGCGTCAGTCTCATAATCTGAAGGTCGTGAGTTCGAGCCTCACTCGGGGCAGAGTTTTCATATCAGTTAAGACGCAGTAAACAAACATCATACGAAAAGTAAAATGATGATTGAATACCAGTGTTACTAGAAATTTCACCTTCTCTGTATAAATGTTAAAAACGTTTTTCAACATTTTTCTACAAAAATCTCTCGAGGGATAACTGCATGCTTACAAAAACAATTCCCATGCCGGGAATCGAACCCGGGCCTCCTGGGTGAAAGCCAGGTATCCTAGCCACTAGACCACATGGGAGATAAGCGAAGAACATTCTTGTTAACGGCATAATCAGCTATTAAGTATACATTTTAATTTGGTAAATAGTTTAGGTTGCTGTGAATTAACTATGTCTTGTTTGTCCCGTTAATTCCCTATCATATACAAACGGAGTACAATATAATAGTTCGCTTAATAATGGTAACTTTCCACAAGATTTCTACGATTCTGTGGACAGTGGGTGTGTAGATAAAACAATAAGTATAGCGCCTCCAACTGTATTAGTATTACGAACAATACTTAGAGAAAGAATACACACAGGTTAACGCTAACCTGATGACTCACAACCTTGAAAACCCAGCTATATTGCACCATCACGCCAAGTATATTACAAATTTAAGTAAATGATTCCTGTACAAAAAAGAACATGACGATTGAGTATTTTATGTGTATATTCAGAAATACATAAAAATATCCGAGGAAACTTGGAACCTATTTTTTAAAATCTCATATTGCAACCCTTTTTCGATGGAATCAAACTCTCTCGTAAAAAGGATCCCATCCATATACTGCACACACATACGAATGAACACACATACATACGAATGAACACACACCCACACAGACACCACACACACACACACACACAAACCACACACACCCACACACACACACAAACCACACACACACACACACTCACACACGCAAACACGCGCGCACGCAAACATGCGCACGCAAACACACGCGCACGCAAACACGCGTATATAGTACGTGTGAATGTGTATATATGTATATATATATGTATACACACACAAAACACACACACACACACACACACACACACACACACACACACACACACACACACACACACAACACACACACACACACACACACACGCACGTACGTACGTTATATATGTATAACTCACTTGGCGATTACTTACTTTCGCCACATGGGACCTGCCTGGTCTCCTCCAAATAGCTTGAGGCTTACCTTCTCTTCCCCTCCCACTCAGCTGGGGACTGCCCTCTCCTACTCACCAGGGGCGGGATAAAAGAAGACTTTGGATACTATGACTATTAACACATAATAAACTGTTAAAATGACTAGAGTATAACATCATGAATTACTGATGATTTATACTGGCAAGATACATAGAGTCGTTTCCTGAAATCGGCCCCAGGAGATGCCTCTCTCCTCCATCTCACCTGGGAACAATCTCCATCTCACCTGGGCTCTGCATCCTCTCCTCTAACTCTCCTGGCAACAGCCTCGACTTCTCCAACGCACCTGAGGATTACCTCTTCTCCTTTCACTTACCTGGAGACTACCTCCTTTCCTTCCTGGGAACTGCCTCCTTTCTAGGTCCTCTGAGGATTACACCCCCTCTTCTTTGCTAACCTGGGACTGCCTCCTTTAGCTAGTTCACCCGATGACTACCTCGTTTCCTCTGGCTCACCTGTCGTCTACCACATATCTTTTATTTTCCAGCTCACTCGCAGATTACCTTCTCTTTCGAACTCGCTGAGACTACCGCCATTTCTTCATCTAACATGGGGTCGTGTCTGTTCCTTTACCTCGCTTCCTATTCACCTTGGCTTCCAATCCTCCTACCTTCTTGGTTATTTCTCTATTTTAACCTGGTAGTAGGGTAGGTTGAGTATTTAACATGAGCGCACGAGGTCTGTGATATTCTCTTGTGGTGTGGCAATTTGTAGCATGTGATGTGGGTATTTAAGTCTTTAAATATCAATCTCAAATATACGGGTGTCGAGCGTAGTGTGATAACCATAATAGGCCTTTTGTATAAGGCAGGAATTCCGCTTTTTCATGCGGTTAGCACGTGCACTTCCTTGCTGGGTAACTATTTCGCTTCCGAATTAATTAATGCTTTGTTCCTTTTTTAGAGTAGGCCATAATTTTATCTCATATAAATAGCCCACTCACATATATATATGTATCGTAGAATAGTAGGAAGTGCATATTTGTATAGATATAACCACCACTAATTATACACACAGAAGCCATACCAGTCTTTGAATCTGCAACTCAGACACGTATCTGTATGGCCTCGATGGCGCAGTAGGCAGCGCGTCAGTCTCATAATCTGAAGGTCGTGAGTTCGAGCCTCACTCGGGGCATTGTTTTTTTTTTTTTTTTTTTTTTTTTTTTTTTTTTTTTTTTTTTTTTTAATAGTTGTCATTTACAGTAATATACTAACGGGAAAAGCACAACATTGATTCCACCACCTCTTTATAAGGATATTCAGTAGTTTTTATTTTTTCGTCAGATACGCAAATCTTTCAATGGATAATCCAAGTGGTAGAGTATGTAAAACATTCCCATGCCGGGAATCGAACCCGGGCCTCCTGGGTGAAAGCCAGGTATCCTAGCCACTAGACCACATGGGAGATAAGCGAAGAACATTCTTGTTAACGGCATAATCAGCTATTAAGTATACATTTTAATTTGGTAAATAGTTTAGGTTGCTGTGAATTAACTATGTCTTGTTTGTCCCGTTAATTCCCTATCATATACAAACGGAGTACAATATAATAGTTCGCTTAATAATGGTAACTTTCCACAAGATTTCTACGATTCTGTGGACAGTGGGTGTGTAGATAAAACAATAAGTATAGCGCCTCCAACTGTATTAGTATTACGAACAATACTTAGAGAAAGAATACACACAGGTTAACGCTAACCTGATGACTCACAACCTTGAAAACCCAGCTATATTGCACCATCACGCCAAGTATATTACAAATTTAAGTAAATGATTCCTGTACAAAAAAGAACATGACGATTGAGTATTTTATGTGTATATTCAGAAATACATAAAAATATCCGAGGAAACTTGGAACCTATTTTTTAAAATCTCATATTGCAACCCTTTTTCGATGGAATCAAACTCTCTCGTAAAAAGGATCCCATCCA
>NC_061833.1:2899778-2904778 GCF_019202785.1 Penaeus chinensis
AGAACTATGTAACAATGCCCTTCCACGCCCAAGCTCTACGCCGGCGTTGCAGATGAGTAGATAAAGGACTGGGTAATTGTTCCTGTCTTTGAACTGATGTAGTACTTATAATAATAATGTTATTGCCTAAAATTCAAATGTAATACCATAATAAAAAGTTATGACCATGCATCAAATGCACCACAGCTTGCCCACGCCTGTGCAGTTAGCCAGGGTGGTAAATAAAGGACTAAACTAAAAAACAGTAAGCTATAACACAGGATTATGTGTTACATGATACTTTTGCTGTGTTACAGCATTTCAGACTACCTAGCATGAGGTACGCAGAATTATATAACTACTTCAAATCATCTGATGTCTTAGAAGATACTTTTGTTGTATCCTAAATTTGGAATGTAGTATCACATGACCGCAACTCGCATGTAACAGTGCCTCTCCACGCCCAAGCTGTATGCCGGCTTGGTAGATGAGTAGATAAAAGACTATGGAATTATTATTTTTTTTTAACTGATAGGGCACAGCCCATAATAATGTTAGAACAAAAATTATCAATGTAATTTTTGCTTGTCCTCGCCTGTGCAGTTAGCTGAATACTGAAAACAGTTTAAAATGTTGCATCTCACATCGGAGCCGTTACAGTGTCATAAGACTCCGAAGGCCATCCTCGAAACAAAATTAGCCGCCATGTTATGACGTCACACATTGTAAAGTACCTTGTAAGTTACAACTGCTCCGGGGCTTTCGTAAGGGTTTGAAACCGGATATAATGCAGTTTATTTTACGATTACTTAGTCGACAAAACCCTTTATTTGACTGTAACATGCCTTTCCCATTTTTAATAACGGGGAATTTTAATTGCCTAGTATTTTCTTTGTTTCCCATACTTTATCGTTAGCTCGAATCAAATATAAGTTGAAAGTAAATCGAATTGATAGACGACAAACAACGTTTTGGTGGCTGCTTATCTTCATGACCGAGCACTGCAGCGTGAAAATGCAATTATCGGGAACCCTTAGCTTCGGTCCATTAAAAGGATAAGCACTTATTGCAATATCAGGTTTCTTTGATTTTTTTACTATAACCTTCTTTGATGCCAAATATCCAACTAAATAATGTTTTCTATAATTATTATTCCGATGATCAGAAACTTCCGTATGTTCGCGTACACTGATTTACTTTTGCATGAATTTATAATTTTTATTTTTGCACGATGCTTCCGAAAGAAATGTATATAACAATAAAACAAACGTAAGGCTTCATAAACAGAATATTAGAAATATAGTAATTAATAATGCATATAAAAAAATAGTTTTTGCCTGAAGACAATTGCTAGTTCGTATTATCATTTTCTCTTTGTGTATAGAGCTTATTCAAGAAAATTATAGATCGTTTATTTTATTTTCTTGTATCTCTGGAAATATCACTCGCTGGGCCTTCCATGGCGTTGGTGACCGTTGGGGGCGTGGCAATAAGACCGCCATGACTTTCCATTGGTTGTTACGGCTAGTAGGCTGACTGCTGATTGGTAGTCAATGGAATTACCTTACAATGTAAACACTTACTACAATGTATTTTTTTTTAGCATGGGCGTCATCGACCTTGTGACGGACGGGTAGGTTTGGGTATCCCGGCCCAGGGTAGTAAATAAAGGACTAAATAAAAAATAAAAAAAAGAAAAAAAAGTTTAAGGGTCACCTGCGATTCACAGAGTGCTCTCCAGGCTCTGAACACTCTAGACAAAGGTGCGAGGAATATATATATATATATATATATATATATATATAAAACAAAAAAAAAACAAAACAAAAAAAAAAAAACATGATAGACATGTATCGTGCAAAAGGACGAGGCCGTGATATAATTTGTGTGAATGCCATCGCATGGTGGAATCCCTAAGCATGATCATGCTGATTGCCTAGCAAAATCGGTATGTGCTAGGGTTTTATACATCATTAAAACGTCCTTTTAATGAAGACTTGACTGAGTTGATTAAGTCTCGATATATATATATATATATATATATATATATATATATATATAACATGTATATATATTTATGTATGTATATAAATATATATTAGATAAATGTGTATATATATGTATATGTATATATATATATAAAACATGTATATATATGTATGTATATAAATATATATTAGATAAATATATATATATATATATATATATATACAAAACATGTATATATATATGTATGTATATAAATATATATTAGATAAATATATATATATATATATATATATATATATATATATATATATAACATGTATATATATATGTATGTATATAAATATATATTAGATAAATATATATATACATATATATATATATATATATATATATATATATATATATATATATATATATATAACATGTTTATATATGTATGTATATAAATATATATTATATATATATATGACACACACACACGCATATATACATATATGATAAACACACACGAATATATATTATATAATACACACACACACACACACACACACACACACACACACACACACACACACACACACACACACACACACACACACACACACACACACACACACATCAATTCATCTATCGATCTATCTATCAATATTCTGCCATTACTGAGTATATATGAACACTTTAATATGAACATGTATCCCTTTATCATGTGAATTATAGTTGTGTTTCATAATACTGTACACGAACCTATGAAATGTCAGATTGTCAGAGGTGCTTTATAAAATTGCTAACATTAGTGTCAAAATGCTATTATTGAATCATGGCACCGTATTGCTGTATTTTTTTGGAATTTGCATTTGACCGTCTCTTCTAACAATAGGAATTGTCATATCCTGTCATTAACATTGATGGTCCTTTAAAAAGTATTTATCTCCTAAATTTATACATATATACTCCTCTTAAATATAATGTGTCAGTCAGTTATATTAAGCTTATAATCAATATATCATTGCTTTAACCCTAAAGCACAGACTGCAACAATGCCGATATTTATAAGTGAGATAGCTGGAATTCATTCAAATAATTTCTTTAGAAGTAAAATTTTACACAGAAGATTATTAATCAAACCATGCCTTGCAAGGCAGTAAATCTTCGAGGAGATATCAGGTATAGGTCTAATGAGGAAAGATCACAGTACGATTTCAGCAGTCAGGGATAACATAATGTGAGTCAAGTGATGAAGTCGTTTGCGAACTCCTTCCTGCGTTCAGATAGTGGTGGGAATGAACGCATGAGGATGCTCTGTCTGTTGGGGGGATGGGTAGAGGTAAGACTTCCTGCTATCTCCTCTACAACTTAGAGACTGCTTTTCTCTGGAGACTATTTGCTCTTCTCCAACTTGCTTAGGGACTGCCTTCTAGGCCCTAACTCACCTGGGGCTGCCCTCAGTTCACTTGAGGAGTGCCTATTCTTCCCTAACCCACCTGGAGACTACCTTCACTTCTCCAACTTACCTGCGAACTGTCTCCTTTTCTCGAACTCACTTTGGTCTTCCGTCTCTTCTCAAAATTTTCCCGGAATTGCCTTCTGTTCTCCAAGGCACATGGAGACTATCTCCTCTCCTCCAACTCACCTGGAGACTGCTTCCTTTTATCCTACTCATCTGGGACTACCTCTCCTCCTCCACTTCTTTGTTTACGTGGTGGCTGCCTCCTCGCCCCCAAATTACCTTTGACTGCATTCTCTCCAACGCACTGGGACTGCTCGCCTCCAAATCACCTGATGACCATCTTCTCTTCTACAACTCACCTGATATCGCCTTCTCTAAATTCTTTGGGGACTGCCTCCTTGCTCACCTATGGACTGCCTTTTTGTCTCCAACCTACTGTAGCACATTCCATTCAGGTACTTAACATAAACGAAATCTGCGATACTCTGGAATTGTTGCAGCTTACAGCAGATACTCTTCATAAAAGTCTTAAAGGTATAGCTCGAAACAAGTGTTAATGAGCTAAAATTACTACGGTCTCCTGGGTCATCTTGCTTCTGCATTCCCCTGAATTCGCTTCGTGCTCCACCTTTTATGGTAACTACTTCAGTTTCTGTGAGAAACTTATTTTTCAAAACTTTAATGCTTTTTTGGAATCTTTTTTTTAGTGTTTTTGTTACTGAATAATGTCGTTATGATATGTAAGAGAACAAAGAATTTGTATGGCCTCGATGGCGCAGTAGGCAGCGCGTCAGTCTCATAATCTGAAGGTCGTGAGTTCGAGCCTCACTCGGGGCACAATTTTAATAGAGATCATACGAAGTATGGTAAAATAAATAAAAGTCAGATTCAAGCCTGTTGAGACGAACAGGCCTGATCAGCAGGCAAGCTCATGAACGGACACATTTGACGGGCAAACTTAAATTACCCGAGCGCCCGCTGAGCGAAATCAGCAGGTGGTGCCCGCTGGCTCGAGCTTCTGCTGTTGTACTGTTTCTCATGTTTGCGTTTTTTTCTTTATAAAGGACTCCACCTTTGCTAGTAAGGTAACTGTGTGTGTGTGTGTGTGTGTGTGTGTGTGTGTGTGTGTGTGTGTGTGTGTGTGTGTGTGTGTGCATATATATAAACATACATATATGTATATATGTATTTAGATATATGTATACATATATATGTATATATGTGTATATGTATATATACATATACATACAGATATATATATATATGTATAATCATATATATTCATCATATATGATATATATACATATACATATACCTTATATATACATATACATATACCTTATATATATACATATATATAGATATGTGTATATATATACATACATACATATACATATATATATATATATATATATATATATAATATACATACACACACACACACACACGGTATTTTTAGAAATGACGCCCAACACCCTAAATACAGAATCTGAGCTTACCAAGTAGTAGATCACCTCATTCTACTCCTGAGTGCGGCATCCAACCCCTAAAAAGAGGTTTAATGGAGTGAATCCCCCTATATAAC
>NC_061833.1:2912278-2914778 GCF_019202785.1 Penaeus chinensis
ATCACTTAAACTATTCTATTTCCCTATCTGATTAGATGCCCCCCCCCCCCCCCCCCCCCCCCCCCCGATCTGGAGGCCAGGAGCCACCGCCCCTTCGGCACCACTCTTTGCCCGGCACTGTTTAAACCTTATATATGTATCAATGCTCTGTATAGTGCAGACTGCAACAATGTCGAAATGAAAGTGACTCATAGCGCTTTATGTTTTAAAAGTAGAACAAGGCTAGCCGGAATTCATTAAAAAAAAAAAAAAAAAAAATTGAAGTAAAATTGTAAATTGAGAAGATCATTATGCAAATCATGCCTTGCAAAATATATCTGTAGATATGTATAAAGCTAAGCTAAGGTCATTAATCCTTCTATGAGAAACCGGGTATAGTTTTAATTTAGAAAAAAAAAATATCTATAATATCAGCGATTTCAGCAGTCAGGGATATTTTTTTTTACCCACTCCTTCCTGCGTTCAGGTAGTGGATGTCGTGGCTGGGAATAATGCTTGAAGATGTACTGTCTCTCGCAGGGGGGGTGGGGAAGTGAGGTAAGACTTTCTGGAGATCGCTTCTAGATCACCCGATGTCTGCCTCTTCTCCTTCAACTTACCTTGCGACTGCTTCCTCTCCTCACCTGGAGACTGACTCCTGCCTATCAGCTCTACAGCTCACCTTCAGTACACATGGGTTCTGCTATCTTTTCTAGAGTTGCTAGTTTGGAACTGCATGTCACTGAAATCTACTTGCTCCTCTCCAGCTTACTTAGGGAATGCCACCTTGCCTCCATCTCAAGTGGGACTGCTCTCTGTTCCAAGTCAGTTGGGATCTGCTTTCTCATCTCTAACTCACCTTGGTCTGTATTTGACGCAGACTTACGAGGTGTGTGATATCCTAGAATTGTTTTAATTTGTGGCAAGTGCTTTATATAAAAGTACCGAGCTAAAAGTATTACAGCCACATCCGGTCTTCCCTCCTGTGCTTGCAGTCCCTTGCTTCGTGCTCATCCCAGTATGGTAGCTGTTTCAGTTCCAAATTACCTTCTGTGAGATTTATTTATGTAGCTTCTCTCCTCTTCCTTTCCTGTGTGTGTGTGTGTGTGCTTGCGTACGTGCGTGCGTGCGTGCGTGTGCATGCGTGTGTGTGTTTGTGTGTGAAACTAAATGGTGACCTACGAATAATTGAAAACAGGAAAGGAGGAGGAGATAAGCTATATAAATAAATCTCACAGAAGGTAATTTGGAACTGAAACAGCTACCATACTGGGATGAGCACGAAGCAAGGGACTGCAAGCACAGGAGGGGAGACCGGATGTGGCTGTAATACTTTTAGCTCGGTACTTTTATATAAAGCACTTGCCACGAATTGAAACAATTCTAGGATATCACACACACACACATACATAAACACAGACACACATATACACACACATACATACATACACACACGTATATATATACCTACATGCATGTGTCTGAGGAAGGGTACATAAACATAAAAAAACAATAATAACTAGTAGTTACTACTAAATGTATTAACACAAACACATGAATAGTGTCGTTATTAATTGTAAGAAAAGCTTTATCATCTATGGCCTCGATGGCGCAGTAGGCAGCGCGTCAGTCTCATAATCTGAAGGTCGTGAGTTCGAGCCTCACTCGGGGCAGAATTTTCGAAGGTGTCATCAAAGCTATGAAAAATAAACAATCGTCACGCTAAAGCAGAGTAAGGTATGCATTACTTCGCCCTCTTTGTAGGAATGCTCAGCCTCATCAGAATTGCAGATCTTTCGAAGGATAATCAATTTCATATAAAACCGCTCCTCATGCTGGAAGACGAACTCAAGCCGCTTGAGTAAAAACCAGGTGTCCTAGCGAATATAGTTGGAATAATCATCGATAGAAATGTCATACTTTTACGGAGAATTTTAAAAGATCGTTCATTTCTGGGCCCTGTCTCTTTAAATACACACATATACATTATGCATGTATACATATTTAACTGTCTGTGCGCACGCCTGTGTGTATATCTATATATGTATGTTTGATATGTGTGTGTGTGTGTGTGTATGTGTGTGTGTGTGTGTGTGTGTGTGTGTGTGTGTGTGTGTGTGTGTGTGTGCGCGCGCGCGCATACATACGTACTGGCGCAAACCGGGGTGACACAACAACATATCCATTTGATATTTACATAATTTCTTAAGAGCAGAAATCAGTACACGGGAGATCGCAATTTCAATAACATCCTTCTCGATATGTACTCTATATTTAACAAATGAATTTTCCTTTTAAGAAATAAACAACAACAATATTGACTAAAACATGTCGTGAGCTTGTCGGACTGAGCTGTTTACATGCATTAAACTTTGGATAATAGAGTAATTAGTAAAGAATAATCAGGGAAGGATAATCAAGCAAATCATTACTTGTTTCCATCTAAAGGTCAAACCTGTTTTTAAAAAGGGTCAGAAAATCACTCATCTGCCCCCTTAAAGAATTACTTAAGGGCGCAATT
>NC_061833.1:2922278-2925144 GCF_019202785.1 Penaeus chinensis
AGAATGCGAGTTAAAGGAAAAGATTCAACCCTATTTGATATGAAGAAATGGTGGCAGCCCCCAGGTGGCTTAGAAAAGAGAAGATAGTCCACAAGTGAGCTGGAAAATAAAAATTGAGGCAGACATCAGGCAGGTCAGAGGAAATGGAGTAGTAACCGGGTGAACTAGGGAAAGGAGAAGAAATAGAAGAGAGAAGGCAGTCTCAAGAAATGGAGGTAATCAATCCTCAAATGAACTAGACAGGAGGCAGTTTCCAGGAAGGAAAGAAGGTAATTTCCCACTGAAGGAGAGACAGTCACTAGATGAGTTAAAGAAGAGAAGGTAGTCCTCAGGTGTGTTGGAGAACTCAGGTGAGATAATTGGTGTGTTGGAGAACTCAGGTGAGATAAGAGGTGTGTTGGAGAACTCAGGTGAGATAAAAAGGACTGTCTCTAAGTGAACTGAAGGCCGATTTACGGAAACGACTCACTCGTATGTTGATGTCAGCAGAGCTCGTAAGTTTGAGCAAAGTTGCTACCCATGATTCACGAAGGTTTTTACACGGGGGAGGGGGAGTGGGGAGGGGGTGCGTTGACTTCACCCGGAAATAAGAGCATATGCAGGTTAAGTTGAAGAGAATATTACGATGTTCTAAGCCATATTTTCTAAGTCTGACTTTCTCATAATGTAATAAAATTAAAGATGAATACATGTATATATCACTTTGCAATATAAACCAATTACGAAACTATTTTGCCACACTACACATGGGCGCCGAAAGCACGGGGGCAGTGGGGCAGCACTGTGCCCTAGGGAAGTAGCAATGTGTGATTTCAAGTTTCCTCATTAATTTCATCATTCCTCGAGAAGGAAATATGTGTGGCTTCTTTATGAATCCATCAGCACCTAAACCTTTTGTTTTGACGTCGCTATAATTGTAGAAGCGACTGAAGAATAAGCAGTGAACTTTTATAACAATTGAAATGCTAAGTTCCGTAGGCTTCTTTATGCTTTTCTTTGATCTTCATGCATAGATTTAGAAGTCTTCCGTTGAAGCTCAGATTATCTATATATACATAGATACACAGACACACATATATATGCATATGTATATACACACATATATCTAGATATACATATATAAACATACATACACACACACACACACACACACACACACACACACACACACACACACACACACACACACACACACACACACACACACACACACACCACACACACACACACACACACACACACACACACACACAGACACACACACACACACACACATATATATATATATAAACTCACCTGACGATTACTTCCTTTCTTTACCCACTGCACCTGGGAAAGCCATCTATTTTACAACTAACTTTGCCTCAGGATAACGTCTGTTCTCCTCCTAGCCTGGAACTACCCCCGCCCCCCCCCTTCCCAACTCGCCAGGGGCCCCATGAGGGAAGCCAATGCTCTCGTCAGTGACTTACGACTCCGACTAGAAACTGGAAGACGACGAGAGTGTAACACTTGTTTCACAGAATTACTGACGATTCATACGAGCAATATTGATAGTTTCCAGCACATATGACAAATAAAGCATTTAGAACAATAGATAACAGTCATACCTCTTTCTCTTCAAATAAGGCATCGTTCCAAGTTCTATTTCGAAGAATACGTGTGGTTGATTTCTTTAATGTTCCAGGCTTACGAAAGTGGGTACCATCTGAGGCATCTGAGTTACAGTGCACCTTAGTGTATTGCGTGGCTAAAAACTGAAGTATAAACACTTCACTTGTTTCACTTTAAACTTAAATACATAATGTGTCTATGGCAAACTGTATGGAAAATACGAGCATATAAGCATAGATGAATCGTGTTCACTGACACAAATGTAGAATGAGAAAGGATATATCCACGGTGCATGGCATGTAATTGACCGGTTTCGATTACATCTCCGTCAGATATGCATTGTCATGGATTTCTGACAAAGATGTAATCGAAACCGATCTATAGATCTTTTGCACTGAGATGTTTTCATTCTTATTTATACCTTTTCTACACATATTAACTTGGGTTAACTCAGCTTATTCAATATTTGGTCAATATTCCCTTATATTAGCTCTTTGCAATATCCAGGTGACACTATGAAGTTACTTAGTAAATTTGGCTGTGTAACCCGCAATATGGCGACAGGTACGGCTATAGCAGTCATGATTTGTAATTTGTTCTAACTTTCACGATAATTTTCGCGCGAGCACAGGTCAAGCTTATTATTTGGCAGCCTGATCTTTCATTTCGTTCATGTCTGGCCCGCTTTCTACTGTTCGTTCTCGAAGGCCTGTATTCTGAAACTGGCAACAGTGAATTCCTTGGCGGTTCATAAGGTTCGAAGATGCAAAATAAACTAGAGCTTTTCTTCTGCAACGATAGAGACAAGGCGCCCTCCAGCCCCCACCCCACCTTCTCCATTTCCTGCTCCGGTTGTTGATGATGACACTCCTCCTCCAACAGAGGTTCATATACCGGAGGACGCACCATTTCCGCGATGAAGGAGGTGTCCACACCGCTGGAGGCAGCACCGAAGACGGAAGGAGACACACACAAGCCTCCCTGTGTCCAGCTCTGTGCTTCTAGGAGTTCCACGGGTTCGAGAGCTCACTGAATGTCCAATAGAAAGTAGATCCAATGTCTTTTTATCAATAAGTGAAATAAACAAATCATATTTTCACGTGACTGGGATTAGATAAGCCTCCAGATATTTCTGCCCCCCCCCCCCCCTCCATTCGCCAGGAGCCGCTTGAGAGAAGCGAATGCTCTCTTCAGTGACTTGCTACTCCAACCAGTAACTGGAAGACGATTAGAGTATAGTATTTGTTGCACA
>NC_061833.1:2967744-2972744 GCF_019202785.1 Penaeus chinensis
ACACACACACACACACAAAACCACAGGTCAATAAGTGTAAACATAGGCTACGCCCAGTTGGAAAAGGCAGTGTGCGCTGTACGGCACTGAGCCATATGGTTTATGGTCCCTTTCCGGCATCATAATGGACACACAGCTGATTAGCAAGTCATACAACGTGGAAGGGAAAAGTAAAGTCACTCTGGTGTTATTGGTAACTGATGGTGTGTTGTTTTATTGCGAGTCGATTTGGTGTAAATGGGAAAGAAATATTGTGATAATAAAGAAAGAAAGATGGAGAGAGTGAGAGAAAGAGAGAAGGTGGGGTGGGGGCGAGAGAGGAGGAGAGAGAGTGAGTGAGTGAGTGAGAGAGAGAGAGAGAGAGTGAGAGAGGAGATAGAGAGGGAGGTGAGGAAATCGAAAAACAAATATAGGAAAAAGGAGATGGTGAATTGAAAAGAAAGGAGGCCGGGGGGAGGGAAGGAAGGAGTTAAGGAGGGGGGAGGGAGGAAGGGAGGGAGGGAAAAGAGAGAGAAGAGAGGAGAGAGAGTTTTCGGAGAAAGAGAGAGATGAGGAGAGGGAGAGAGAAAAAGAGAGAGAGAGAGGGAGAGAAGAGAAGAGAAAAAGAGGGAAAAAGAAAGAAGAGAGAGAGACGAGGAAAACAGAGAGAGAGAGAGGAGAGAGAAAGGGAGGGGAAGGGAGGGGAGGAGGGAAGGAGGATGGGGGAAGGGGGGAGAAAGGGAGGAAGGGAGGGAGGAGAGAGGAAAAAGAGGAGAGAGAGAGGAGAGGGAGGAGAAAAACGAGAGAGAAGAGGAGAGAGAAGAGGGACAGGGGAGAGAGAGAGAAGAGAGAGAGAGTTGAAGAGAGAAAGAAGGGAGGGGAAGAAAGATGAGAGAGAGAGAGAGAGGAGAATTTTGGGGGAGAGAGAGGGGAGGAGAAAAGAAGAAGACAAACAGCAGACAGAAAAGAATAAAAAATAAGAAAGAAACAAAAAAAACAATAGAATAGAACGTATCGAAAAAAAGGGAAAAATAACAAGCAGAGAAATTTAAAAAAAAAAAAAAAAAAAAAACGTTAGGTTAACAACAGACCCAAAAACCTAAAAACAGAGGGTGAAAAAAATAAAAATAAAAAAACAGAAAAAAAAAAAAAACAAAACAAACAAAAAGTGATATGGGGAGTATGATGATGAGATGCTTCTCGAAAAAAAAAGAAAAATAATTAAATAATAAAAAAATAACAATAAAATAATAATAAAATAATAATAAAATAAACAAAAAAATAATAATAAATAATAATAAAAAAAATAAATAAATAATAAAAAAAATAGTTCTAGTATGTAGTGGGTAGGATGATGATGCAAATAAATGATAATGATGTTTATGCGTTTTTATTATGAAGATTATGTTATTTAAAAAACAAAATAGGGTTACAAAAGAAACAAAATAAAAAGAAAAAGGAAGCTTAAAAAAATTTTAATTAGTGAAACAGGAGACAAGGAACAAACCCATGTGGAATTAGTCCAGCAGGGGGGTAAAAGGGGAAGGGAGAGGAAGGAGGGGGGGGGGAGGGGAGAGAGGGGGAAGGGGGTTTAGAAGAGAGGAGAGAGGAGGAGTTGGAGAGAAAAGAGATGAGGAGGAGAGAGAGAGAGGGGAAGAGGAGGAGGAGAGAGAGATACATGATTATAAAGTAGATAGATAGACAAAAGATACAAGATAGATGACAATAGAGAAAAAAAGATGATTTGGATAGATAGAAGACGACAGACAGAAGATAGATAGTAGATATATAAAAAAATTTGATGATGTAGAATAGATAGAAAAGATAGGGGGAAAGAGAGAGAAAAGAGAGAGGGAGAGAAGATAGAAGATTAGATAGAGAGAAGGTAAATGGAAAATAATAGGAGGAGCATCGAAAGTGTAAGAGGAAGAAAAAGCGAATTGGAAGAAGAGGAGGATAAGAAGGAATAGAAAATGGAGGAACAGGAAAATGTTTTAAAAGGAGGACGATGATGAAGAAAAAGTGGAATAAGAGAAGAAAAGGTGGAAGAGAAAAATGTGGAGAAGGAAGAGGAAGAGGAGGAGGAGGAAGAAAGGGTGGATAAGGAAGAGGAGGAGGAATATAAAAATATAGAGAAAGAGGAGGAAAAGCCGGAGAGGGAAAAGGAGGAGGAGGAAGAGGAAAAGGTAGAGAAGGAAGAGAAGGAAGAGGAAGAGGAGGAGACAAAAGAGGGGAGGAGGATGAGGATGGAAAGGAAAATGTGGGAAGAAAAAAAGAGAAGGGAAAAGCTTAGGAAGGAGGGGGGGAAAAGGAGGAGGAGGGGAAAAAAAGGAGGAAAAAGGAGAAAAAATTGGGGGGGGAAAAGAGGAAGAAATGAGAGAAGGAAAGGAAAAAAAAGAAAGAAGGAGGAGGAGGGGGAGGAAAAGTGAAAAGGGAAAAGAAGAGAAAGGGGGGGGGGGAAGGATGAGAAGGGGAGAAAAAAGTTAGAGAAAAAGAGGGAAAAGAGGAGAAGGAGGAGGAGGAGGAGAGAAAAGTGGAGAAACAGAGGAAGACAAGAGGGGGAGGAGAAGGATTAGAAGGAAGAGCAAAAGCTTAGAGAAGGAAGAAGAGGAGAAGAAGGAGGAGGAGGAGGAGGAAAAAGTAGAGGAAAGAGAGGAAGAAGAAGAGTGGGGGAGAAGGAAGAGAAGGAAAAGCAAAAGCTTATAGAAAGAAGAAGGGGAGGGGAAGAAGGAGGAGGAGGAAACGTGGATAACCAGGGGAAAAGACGAAGAGGGGAGGATGCGCAATTTCTTGGTTTCTTAGGCAATAAAAACACCGCACGATCTACCTGGGGCCCCTTCCGGCAGGGGGTGAGACCGCAGGGGGGGAAGTGAGGGGAGAATATGTGGGGTGGGGGGGGAGGGGGGGAAGGGAGGGGGGAAGTGAGGGGGGGAGATATATGTGGGGTGGGGGAGAGGGGGAAGGGGGAGGGGGGAGGGAGAGGGGAGTGAGGGAGATGTTTTAAGTGTTGGTGTGTGGGAGGGGGGAGGAAGAGGGGGGAGGGAAGAAGGGGGAAGGATGGGAGAAGGGGGAGATATATGTGGGGGGGGGGGAGAGGGGGAGGAAGGGGGGAGGGAAGAGGGGAAGGAGGGGGGATATTGTGGGGTGAGGGGGGGATAGATGAGAGTAGTGGGGGGGGAGGGGGGGAGGGAAAGGGGGTAAGGATTGGGATATATGTGGGTGGGGGGAGAGGGGGGAGGAGAGGGTGGAGGGGCGGGGAAGTGAGGGGAGATATATGTGGGAGGGGGGAGAGGGGAGAGGATTTTTTTTTAAGGGGGGGGTGGGGGGAGAGGGGGAGTAGGGGGGAGGGAGAGGGAGAAGTTATGTGGGGTGGGGGAGAGGGGGAGGGAGAGGGGAAGTGAGGGGAGATTTAGGGTTTTTGGGGGAAGGGATGGGGGGGGGGAGGGGAGGGAGGGAAAGGGGGGGTTTGTGGGGAGGGGAGAGAGGGGGAGGGAGGGGGGGTTAGAGAGGGGAGAAGGGAGGGGGGAGGGGAGGGGAGGAGAGGGAGATCTATGTGGGGTGGGGGAGGGGGATAGGGGAGAGGACAAAAGAGAGAGGAAGGGAGGGAGGGGAGATATATGTGTGTGTGAGGGGAGGGGGGGAAAGGGGGGGGGGAGGGGAGATGTTAATTTTATGGAGGGGGAGAGGGAAATGAAAAAGGGGGGAAAAAGGAAGGGGATAGATGTATGGTAGAGAGAGGGGGATGGGGAAGGGGAGGAGAGGAGATAGAGAGAGAGAGAGGAGAGGAGAGAGAGAAAGAGAGGAAGAGTGAGAGGAGGAACAGGGCAGAGTGAGAGGGGAGGGGGGAGGAGGGGGGAGGAGGAAGAGGGGAGGCGGTGGGGAGGGGGGGGGGGGAGATTATGAGGTTGATTACCCCGAGGTTTGGAGAAAAGGGGTGGTTTATAGGGAAAAGGGGGAGATAGGGAGGGACGAGGGAGGAGGAGGAGGGAGAGAGAGAGGGGGAGGGGAAAGAGGGGAGTGATTGACTATCCCGACAGGGAAAGGGAGAAGAAAACAATAGGGTTTTTTAGGTGAGAGAAATGTATGTATGATGAAAGGGGGGCAGGGATGGGAAGGTGAGTGAGAGAGGAGGCTGGGGAGGGAATGATAATTTGATATTATTATATTTTGATGACATGGATAATTTGATGATTTTGGTGTGATGATGATGACGACAAACGCAAAGCGATGATATGATGAGGTTGACGTAATGATAAGTGTGATGAGTGAAGATAATGTGACTATGATGACAATAGAAAGAAACAAATCAAAAACTTCAACAAGGCACAGCGATTTCCATAATAAAACAAATAAACGCAACAAACCTACAAAAAAATTTCCTCTCTATGGAAACAAAAAAATTTTCCCCTTCCCCCCTTTTTCCCCCCCCCCCCCCTCCTGAAAAAAGGGCTTTCATTTAAAAACGAAGATTGTAAAATCCATTTTATCGGCGTAAATATATGATATATGTTGCCACGATGACAAAGCATAAAACGACCCCTGGCAAAGAGGACGAGGAGGAAAAGGTGAAAGGAAAGGAGAGAGATGAGAGAGAGAGAGAGGAAAATGAGATGAGAGAGAGAGAGGAGAGAGAGAGAGAGTGAGAGAGAACGAGAGAGAGAAAGAGAGGAGAGAGAGAGAAGGGGAGAGATGAGAGATGGAGAGAGAAGAGGAGAGAGAGAGAATGAGGTGAGAGAGAGAGGAAATGAGAGAGAGTGAGAGACAGACAGAGAGAGAGTCAGTGAGAGAGAGAGGCCGACAGAGAGACGGAGAGAGAGGAAAGAGAGAAGAGGGGGAGAGAGGGAGAGGAGAGTATGAGGGGAGAGAGAAGAGGAGGAGAGAGAAGGAAGTTGAAGAGGGTGAGAGACAGACAGAGAGAGAGTCAGATTTGAGAGAGAGACGGACGGGACAGTGAGGAGAGAGAGAGAGAGAGGGGGGGGGAGAGAGGAGAGAGAGAGAGAGATGAGAGCGATGAGAGAGAG
>NC_061833.1:2977744-2980707 GCF_019202785.1 Penaeus chinensis
CCCTCTCCCTCCCTCCACACACACACACACACACCCACATACACTCACTCAATATAAACACATTCCCCGGCCGTAAAAGGTACCTCTCGAAGGTCATGAGCGAAGAGCGGCCATGAAAGGTCATATAACCACATCCTCCTGAGCGTCATTCAGCTCGTAACAAGCGTGGTAAATTTTAGCGTTATGCAAAGTGTGCCGTTTCGGATGACGTTCATAATGGCGGGAGATGGTCGGCGGGCGTAGTTTTTTTTTTTTTTTTGGGGGGAGCGCGAAAATGAATATTCGTATTTTTTTTGTGTATTTTTGTATTTTTTGTGTTTATGTGTTTTGTATATAATTTTTTTTCTAAAAGAAAAAATGATATGGGTCCCTATGCAAAGGGAGATTAAAGGTTGAGTATAATATATATACACACACACACACACACACACACACACACACACACACACACACACACACACACACACACACATACAAACATGCACTCACAATCACACCGATTTGCGTGTGTGTACAGATAAGTGGCATTGTCTAAACCACTATACACACGTATAAAGTAGTTCTCATAACAAAACCCTTTCCTTCTATTCACTGGGCAATCGATACATAAATCTACGTGCGCAGGACAGACAAAAGACGAAACACAACTTCGATAAGGTATTTTAACGAAGAAAAGCGAACTTAGCACTACGACACTAATGCATTTCGTATTGCTAGTGCCATTGCCTTGGCACTCCTCACACTCTTCTCGTTAATATCAGTCTAAAATCGATAGTGAATTGCTTGTAGAATCCCTTTAAATATACATCTACATTGTCCCCATCCATTTTGTCATAGAATATTAAGCTAATGCGTCTTGTGACACGTTGAGGCAATCGTAAGCAGGGATCTCTTTATCTTCATCCACGATTTAAGTCTTAATATCTAATTAATTCTGAGGAAATGGTGACGTTCGGTCGACCAAGATCTTTCCAGGGAGGGTCTTGGTATAATCTCTCTCACTATTTTTCTTTCTTTCTTACTTTCTCCTCTTTCTATCGCTTTCTCTTTGGCTCTCTTTGTCTTTATCTGCGGCACTGTCGTCTCTCTCTCTCTCTCGCTCTCTCTCTCTCTCTCTCTCTCTCTCTCTCTCTCTCTCTCTCTCTCTCTCTCTCTCTCTCTGTCTCTCTCTGTCTCTCTCTCTCTCTCTCTCTCTCCCTCTCTCTCTCTCTTTCTCTCTCTGTTTTATCTCGCTCTCTCTGTTGCTGCTTTCTTTTTATTTCTCTGCTTCTCTCGCTTTATCAATCTCCCTATATATATTTCTCTTTTTCTCACTTTCTCTCTATTTCTCTTTCTTCCTATCTTTCCCTCTCTCAATAATCATACATAAATACATATACTGAAGAAAGACATCCCTTTAATTCAGCCATTTCAGACATGTCCAATGTTAGGAACTTTCCCATCCACATTAGGGTGATTTTCTTCATTATTATGTGAAAAGACGTTAACAAAATATATAAAACGACGCCTAGAGTGAACTAAAATAAAGGCATCTGATGTCTAAGATCGTCTTTGCCCCAAGTAGAGTGAATATTTGATAAGAAGTCGCCTATTGAGCGGAATATACCTAGGAGGACATGCACTGGTTGGGTGGCGACGGCCCGTTGGCGGACAAGTCGACCTATATCAACAAAGTTTGGGAATAAGACCACGGTTTAGAAGGGGATAGGGGGTTCCCCCCCTTACCCAGCGCGGAGATCCTACCCAGGTTTTTTCCCCCTTCCTCCTCTCTCCTTTTACTCTCCTTTTTTCTTCTCTCTCACTTCTTTTTTTTTGTGTGTGGGGGTGTGTTTGTGTCGTATCTGTCTCTTTCCTCTCTCTCTCTCTTCTCTTATTTTCCTCTTTTTCCCCCTTTCTCTCTCTCCTCTCTCCCTCTCTTTTCTCTCTCCCCTCCTCCCTTTTTTTTTCCATTCTTCTCTCTCTCTCTCTCTCTCCCCTCTCTCTCTCTCTTTCTCTCTCTCTTCTATCTCTCTCTCTATCTCTCTCTCTCTCTCTCTCTTCTCTCTCTTTCTTTTTTTATATTATTATATATATTAATATATTTACACACCTAAAAAAGACCTTGACCTCCCTGCCTTCGTCGCGACACCAAAGCCCTTCCCGACGCTCGCTGCCAAGGACGGCCCGAGGGATCTCTTTGGCCCTTTTTTTTCAGTTAAGGATCAGACTTTCCGTGAGCTTCCGATTTCTTCAGGTTATATAAGATTCCCCTAACAAAGGGCCGAGAGAGGACTTTCAGGCGTTTTTTCCTATATCATGTATGAGAGAGAGAGAGAGAGGTGAGAGAAGACGATTGAGAAGAGCGAGGATGAGGACGGAGAGAGAGAGAGAGAGAGAGAGAAAACCAAGATAAATAAAATTTGAGTTAGATCGGTCAGCTCACCTTTTTTTAAATAGTTTCCCGTTATTCATCATCACAAAAAAAAAAAAAAAAAAAAAAAATGTCGAAACAAAAGACGTATATTTTCTGAAAACCTCTGTCGCCTTCTCTCCGTTGACCCAAATTTGGGGTTTAACAGACGACAACAAAATCACTTTGTCATTTTTATTATGAACAGATTTTAGGGGAAAAATGGGTTTTTGAATTAAAGCCGAAAGACGGGTGAGGGATGATTTTTTTCTCGGAGTTCACTATCTCATTTGTGCAGTGAGGGTGGCGTGTTCAATTACTTTTTTTTTTTTTTTTTTGAATTTCTCCGTGGTTTTCCGATTAAATTTTTTTTTTTCCTTTTTAACCCCCCACCTTTTCGTTTTTGTCTTCACTGTGGGCTCTCCATGTCAATCCTTCTTTCGCTGTCTGTCTGTTCTGTCTTTTTCTCTCCCCCTCCTCTTTCTTCCTTTCCTCTTTTTCTTTTCTCTCCATTCCCCTCCTCTCTTTCTCCTTTTCTCTCTCTTTTTCCCCTTTCTTTCTCTCTCTCTCCTTT
>NC_061833.1:3010807-3012273 GCF_019202785.1 Penaeus chinensis
GAGGGGAAAAGGGGGAAAGGAAGGGGGCAGGATGAAAGGGGGGGAAGGAGAGTGAGGGGAAAGGTGAGATGAAGGGCCGGAGGAAAAGAGAAAGAGAGAGAGAGGGGAAAAGGTGAGAGGAAGGGGCAGGAGAAAAAAAAAGGGGGGGGGAAAAGGTGAGAGGGGGGGGACAGGAGGAAAAGAGGAAGAAAGAGAGAGGGGAAAAGGTGAAGAGGAAGGGACAGGAGGAAAAAAAGGGGGGAAAGAGGAGCGGAAAAAAAAATGGAGGGGGGAAGGAGAAAAGGGAGGGAGGGGAAAAGGTGGAGAGGGGGGGACAGGAGGGAAAAGAGGAAGAAAGAGAGAGGGGAAAAGGTGGAGGAAGGGGCAGGAGGAAAAGAGGAAGAGAAAGAGAGCGAAAGATGGGGAGGGAGGGGAGAGAGGAAAAGAAGAGGGAGGGGAAAAGGTGGAGAGGAAGGGACAGGAGGAAGAGAGAGAGAGAGAGAGAGAGAGAGAGAGAGAGAGAGAGAATCACAGGAACAACCAGAGGGGGCAAAGAAAAAAAAAGGAAGGGGGAAAAGAGTGTGCGCGCGAACAGAGAGAAACTACACAGGGTGCCCGGGGGACGTCTTAATTCCCTTTCCCTTTTAGCATAATATGATCCCAGTGGACGCCCAGGTCAGAGGCAAGCAGCAAGACAGCTGATAACGACCTGCGCTAAGACCCACAACGACCACGCTTCTCTAACGACCAGGCCAGACGGGATGTATTAAGTCGTTTGCACGCTCCCGGCAAGAAGTTACCTGGAAAGGCCCTTTTCCCCCCCTTAACCCCCGTCGCTACACTTCACGGGGGAGATAAAAGCTGTATGAAAGGGGGGATGGTGGGCAGGCTGCCGACGCCACGCCCGGGGCTCCCTTTTTGTTTCCCGGGCCGGGTTTTGTAGAAAAAAGGAATGGGGGGAAAAAAAAGCTGTTTGTTGTTTTTGTTGTTTTTGTTTTGGGTTTTTGTGGGTTTTTGCAGTTTGTGTCTTTTCAGAGGAAATTGTATGGTTTTGTCTAGTGTGTGTAATTCTGTGAAAGAAAAGGCACTGTTTGTTTTGCTTATTTGAATGTAATGATGCTTTTAAAGTAAAGAATATGCTGCTTTTGTTTTTGTAAAAAAAAAAAAAAAAAAAAAAAATCATTCTTTTCGATCTTTAAAAAAGGGATGCCCCTTTATCCCCTAATATTTTTTTGGTAATTTTCGACCAGAAGTTAGCATTTTCACGGTCAAAATACAAATTGTATTATAAAGTCATAGCACTTGTTCATTTCACCCTTACAAATTTAACCCGGGCAACCCGACATTCCAAGGTCCTCCCCCCAAAACCCCCACACAACACCACAACACACATACACCACACACACCGACGCATACAAACACACCCCAACACCAAAAAACAACACACACTACCCCAAAAACAGTGAGGGCCCCCAACCTCCTTTGCG
>NC_061833.1:3059790-3069409 GCF_019202785.1 Penaeus chinensis
TAACAGCAAAAAAAAAATAAGAAACATTATTATTATCAACCGATATTAGAGATAAGAAAAATTATCAATGTTTTTGTTTATTTTTTATCACAACTATTGCCTACGTTTGCGTGTTAGTCGTTACGTTGAGTATTGCATATTGCAAGGTTGAGCTGTGAATATTGCACCAGGGAGAAATGGTTAGTATCTGTCTTGTGGTTTTTATCGTAGTTCCATTTATATATCGTATGTTTTTTTTTATTATTATGTTCCATTCGTTCTTTTGGCGCAGAGACGTTGAGGCTGAATTCTTCTGTGTTTCGTCTAATGCTGATCTGTCTGTCTATCCATCAATCTGTCTGTCTGTCTGTCTGTCTGTCTGTCTGTCTGTCTGTCTGTCTGTCTGTCTGTCTGTCTGTCTGTCTGTCTGTCTGTCTGTCTGTCTGTCTGTCTGTCTGTCTATCTATCTACCTACCTGTCTATCTGTCTGTCTATCTACCTATCTTTATATATATATCCATCTACCTATCTATCTATCTACCTCTCTATCTATCTATCTATCTTTCTTTCTTTCTATCTATCTATCTATCTATCTATCTATCTATCTATCTATCTATCTATCTATCTATCTATCTATCTATCTTTCTTTTTCCTTTCTTTCTTTCACTCAATCTATATATCTATCTATCTATCTATCTATCTATCTATTAACCTATCTTACTTTCTTTCTTTCTTTCTTTCTCTCTATCTATCTATCTGTCTATTTATTTATCTATCGACCTACATACATATATACATACATATATAGATAGATAGATGGATATGCAGATATATATCGCTCCTCGGACACGCAGTCATCATTTATCTTATTACTATATATTGCATATTAGTTTCAATTGCTACAGAAAAAAAAACGAATTATGTATAATTCGCAAGATGACCTCCTATAAATACATCACAACAATAACTACAGAATCCATAACTCCTATTACACAAAATCCGCTCCCATTCCCATCATCATCATCAAAATAGGCTTTATTATTGACTATATTTACCCTCTGAAAAAAAAAAAAAAAATGTTGACCCAAAATCACATTGTAACAATGATATGAGTTCCGTGTTCTGATTCCGATGACAGGTTCCAAACAACGGCGTATTTATCACAGTAAACAACCGGCGGGTGAATCCGGCCGTGTGATTCGCCCTGTGTTTGATGATCCTGTAGTAATGCCCTGGTCGCACTCCCGCTAAATAGGGGTGCAAATGGACACGTGTTTATTTACCCATATCCTCGGATTATAATTGCTACTGCTGCTGTTATCAGTAATAAATGTGCTTATTTGTGTATACGTATATCCACACATGTTCCCAAAAAACAATGATAAATGGGTATACAGAATTATTTCAGACACAGGTACACACAATCTGTGTGTGTGTGTGTGTGTGTGTGTGTGTGTGTGTGTGTGTGTGTGTGTGTGTGTGTGTGTGTGTGTGTGTGTGTGTGTGTGTGTGTGTGTGTACACTGCATCGATACACACACAGACGCACCTTTATATACCATACACAATAGATGAACTGCATCAGACGTGTATGATCCGATCAGCGAACTATTCCCTCAAAAAATCTCGGTTATATCTGTTTCACGTGTTACTTGTTATCTAATCACATTGCGTAACTTGGTGTAGAGGGAATAACGTCAGAAAGTAAGGTTGTTGTGTGAAAATACAACACAAAGACGGCAAGTGGAAGGACAGGGGGTGGGAGTGGGGGTGTATCGGTAATTAAGTACTTACAGTGCGTTAACAACTAACACCTATTGAATCAAGCATACACAACCACGCCCCCATCCTCACTCGTAAACACGTGTAGGTCTACCTTTAACTTTCGTATCACCAAACGAGTCTTTTTTCAGTGCCAAGTGTGAGTCACCGCGCAGAACGAGGCAGTAGACTACATACATTCAAAAGTTCTTCCCATGCCGGGAATCGAACCCGGGCCTCCTGGGTGAAAGCCAGGTATCCTAGCCACTAGACCACATGGGAGTTCATTAATATCGGGAAGCTGTATGTGAATTATTGGTATTGTATAATGTTAAACAAAGGCTTGCTACATATTGCGTGGTCATGTTACTCGACAAATAGTATGGTGAGGATTTTCGTGGAAATTAGATTAACCTTTTATATCATTAAGGGATTTAAAGGATTTGATTTCAAATGGAAAAAAATAACAGTTATTGAAAGTATGATAAAGGATATGGAAAACGATTTTAATGCCTAGTAATAAAAATGAAATGTGATTTACACACAAATTAATCAGTGCAAATTTTTATTTCTAAAAATGTAAAATTATTTGAGTTTGACTCTATGAGAAGAATTATACACGACGTAATGCAATATACCAGCTTTCACCACGTATAAAAATATTAACCCAACGAAAACTGTTATCGATAAAAAAAAATCCCCAGCTACAAAACGGGTTACAGCGCCGAATTATCAAGACTTCTCGGTGGACTACAACAGCGACTCCACATAGACATCTTTTGACAGACCAGCAGACATCTTTTCCAGTGACGTCCAAGAAGAGAGTTCCAGGGGGCGACAGGGCGGACCTACGGGGTTCAGTTTTCCAGTGACAGGGATTCCAGACGTTGCCACATGTAGGGAGAGAAAACAGAAATGTGTAATTTCTATCGGAGTATAATTTAAAACAATAAATGGACTCACTTTCAACATTTATGATGACATTTTAAGTGAGGAATAACACGAGGTGAAAATGGTCTTAACATGATTATTTAGTCACGAAAAAACTTCTCAGGATACGAAAAACAACAGGCATCATTTAGAATAACATATCATGATTTGATTGAAATAATAGCTTGGGGAATCGTATCTCCTTAACGTTCTCAACAAAACAGCCTACTTAGTTTATTAAGACCAACTTGTCGAGATTTTGAATCATGATACAACAGGAAATATACGAATGCTTTACTCTCCGATGGAAAAATATCAAACACCTCACTAGGGGAAAAAATAGTTAATCCGATTTAAATTTTAATCAAAGCAAGCATGTAACAATATAAAGAAACAAAACATCTATATAAAAAAAGCAACTCGGATCTCGTATGGAAAATTTGCATAATTTTCCACGCGAAATCATGCACTGATAACATGACCCATTCGTACATACATGCACGCACGCATTTCTCTTCGCTTTTAGATAACTTGTTTAGCAGTGTCGAGTGTAATGTGCATGCTATGTCTCACAACAGCCTGTCAGTTTTATGAAAGGCTAACATTCGTTTCTCGAAAAATAGTATTAAAACGTTTCGCTGTGTATGGATATCTATCAGTCGTTCCCTCATCCTGTTTCTCTTGCCCAGAGCCTCCTGTGCAGGTCTGACTTCAGATATGCAAGATACGGGCCTAATAACACATGCACAGGTGTCCCTCTTCCAGTCAGGGATAGAACAGGTATAAGTGGGGGCCCAGGAAGAGCCAAGAACTCATCGCTTCCTTCGTTAAGAAAACCAGCTCGGTAAAATGTCTGAAACACTGAAAATATGAGGCTAATGTTGACAACATCGTCAGCGCCAGTTCTCCTTACTTTTAGCCGCAGGATCTAATTGCGAAAATAACTTGTGTATGTGTGTGTGTGTATGTTTGTGTGTGTGTGTGTGTGTGTGTGTGTGTGTGTGTGTGTGTGTGTATGTGTGCGTGCATGCGTGTGTACGTGCGTGTGTGTGTGTGTGGGAGGGGTGACATTGTCTATCTTCGGTGTTACTTTCATACCTCACGGATATCCAGACATGTAGAGAAAGATTTTCCTTCAATATTTTGGTTGCTAGGCTGTTGGGGGGGGGGGGTCAATGAAGACCACCAGGGTTTAAAAAAATCTCTTCCCAGACTCCTTATTAAACCCGGTCAGCATTTTGTTCTTCTTTTTAGCAACCAGCGAGAAACTTTGAGTAACATTTATGACAACTTCGACATTTATTATTTAAAACTTGCATGACATTAACTTGGAATTGGCGTTGTGGCAATTATGAGGTTTTCTAATGCGCTGAGGCGAAGAGTCTTCGGGTAAGAATTGTGTTTTTTTTTTTTTTTTCTAGGTTGTGGTTGGAGTTGGAGGGAATTTATGAGTATGTGTCTTTTATCACAATCATATATACATGCATACATATATTCTTATACACATACGTAAATACGTACATGCATATCTGTATACATATATATACATATATGTGTGTGTGTGTGTATGTTTGTGTGTGTGTGTGTGTGTGTGTGTGTGTGTGTGTGTGTGTGTGTGTGTGTGTGTGTGTGTGTGTGTGTGTGTGTGTGTGTGTGTGTGTGTGTGTGTGTGTGTGTGTGTGCTCAATGTTTTTTTTTTTTTTTTTTTTTCAAATTCCTTTTCCCATGTGGTCTACTGCCTAGGGTTCCTGGCTTTCACTCGGGAGGCCCGGGTTCGATTCCCGACATGGGAAAATATTTATTATGCTTGTGAACGTTAAGGAGGTGTAACCTGCAACATATATTTTCTTGCCTCTTAATTCTTCTATCTTCCATAAAAAAATGATAATTTTATCGCTACAGAGACTTGAATCACGTCTGCCCCCATCAATTTATCTTTGGCCTTGAAAGTCTCTTTTGGCCTCTCAGTAATGGGTTTGCCTTATATAACTGCGTTCGGAGGAAATTAACAAGCGGCATCTGCATATCGTTTTTCCTCGCCTCGTCCTCCACAGTATATCGCGAGTGGAGACCTTTCTTCCCTAACGAAGCTCTCTCTCGTTTTTCCTTGGCAAGCAATTGCAATCCAAATTTGTTTCGTGCGTGACCAGTGTTGCAGTAAAGTTACTGTTGATACAAAAGAGAATGTCACACTTTGAGACCGAATAGCAATAAGCCTCAGTTTGTGGTAGCTTAGAGAGCATCAAGCGTTGTATATACACATAGATATTATATAAATATATATATATATATATGTGTGTGTGTGTGTGTGTGTGTGTGTGTGTGTGTGTGTGTGTGTGTGTGTGATATGTATCTATATTTATATATATACATATATATATATGTATGTATGAACACACACACACACACACACGCATACACACACACACACACACACACGCATACACACACGCATATATATACAAATATGTGTGTGGCCAGTTCAGCTGATTGGCTTACTCTTTCTGAATCCTCCTCATCCTCCGACAGTCAAATGAACCAAACATTATTTATAAGTATTCTTGAAGTCCTCGTAGAACACAGGCTGTCATGGTCCGATCATATTTGGCATAACATGGTCAGCCAATTTGCGGCCAACAGGGTAAAAGTGGTGATGGGTTGGGGTGTGGTTGTACATACATAAACAAACACGCACATACACACATGTGTAATGATTATCTATTTATCTGTATGCGTGTGTTACGTACGAACGTACGTCTGTTTGTATATATGTATGTCTTTATGTCTGATTGTATGTCTGATTATATGTATGTATGTATGTATGTATGTATGTATGTATGTATGTATGTATGTATGTATGTATGTATGTATGTATGTATGTATGTATGTATACATGTATGTATATATGCATGTATACGTATGTGTATGTATCTCTCTATCTATATCTCTATCTCTATGGATGAATGGATGGATGGATAGACAATTATTACTCCCATGTGGTCTAGTGGCTAGGATACCTGGCTTTCACCCAGGAGGCCCGGGTTCGATTCCCGGCATGGGAAAATCTTATGGATATAGATAATGAAGCTGCTTGTTTAAAAGAAAATAAAGCCTAGTAATTCTACTGTCAAAGTGTAATTAAACTCGATTTTAATTATGCAATGCTAACACACGATGTTTATTGCACATTTAAAATCCAGAGCACTTTTGAGTGCATCTCCACCTTTTTAAAATAAATAAATAAATAAAAAAATCTCGACTGTGTATAATCAGTTGTCACAGTCGATTGCTAGCACCGGAAAAATATTACTTTAAGTACTGTATCATTAAAAAAAAACAGACGTGTGTGTATTCGTTCGTGAGTGCCTTTGAGTGTAGGGTTCCTGTCCGCCCTCGTCTGTGCGTTTGTGGCTCTGAGTGTTTGTGCGTGTGACCGTGTGCGTACGTTTGTATGCGGGCGATCCAAAGTGTACGTTTCCGTGCTTGTTAATGAGGGGATGGGTTCGATGCTCTACAAAGAATGAAGAGACGCATAATTGTACAAAGTTTCGAATTAAAACATGAATACTTTTGCAGGGATTATTGCTGTGGTTTGCAATAAGCCATAATTAAAGAAATCCAGGAAGGTTTTTGTATCAAATATTGGCTCTACGATATGATGTAGATTAATGCAATTATCGACCAAGGGAGGGAGATTAGTAAAAAGGAATATCGTGCGTCTACTAACGAGAGCTTGAATATCCCTGCCCCCCCCCCCCTCAGTCCTCTCCCTATCCTCGCATCTCCCTTCTCCCTCCCTCCTCCCTGCCTGCTTTCCTCGCTCATCCCTCTCTCTCTCTCTCTCTCTCTCTCTCTCTCTCTCTCTCTCTCTCTCTCTCTCTCTCTCTCTCTCTCTCTGTTTCTCTTCGTCTTTTCTCTTTCTTTATCTACCTCCTCTCCCCACCGCTTCTCCCCTCTTTCTTTTCCTCCCCTCCCCCCCACCCTCTTCCTTACCCACATACCTCCCCCACCTCCCCCTCCATCCATTCCCACCCCTCTCTCTTCTCCATCTCCCGTACCTTCCCACCACCCCCACCCCCTCTCTCCTTCCAGACCCCCTCTCTCTCCTCCATCTCCCCCACCCTCCCTCCATCCATCCCCCTCTCTCCTCCACCTCCCCCACCCTCCCTCCATCCATCCCCCTCGCTCCTCCACCTCCCCCACCTCCCTCCATCCATCCCCCTCTCTCCCCCAGCTCCTCCACCTCCCCCACCACCCCTACCCCCCTCTCTCCTTCATCTCTTCCACAGCGAGCACTCATGTCTTTGACACCACGGGCCATTACGGCATTTCTTCATCTCCAAACTGCAAATGTTGTTGTACTTAGGCTTAATGACCTCCCCGCGGCTCCTTTCATACTGTGGCGTCTCGTTCGCCCCGCCGCCGCCCGAGTGGGAAGCGATCTCCGAGAAGTGACCGAGTGGGGAGCGGTATTCAGAGACGCCCGAGGGGGAAGCGATTTCCGAGAAGTGACCGAGTGGGGAGCGATTTCCGACAGACACCCGAGTGGGAAGCGAACTTGATGCCTGAACCCCGATGCGCGGCGCTCGGGACGAAGGCAGGAGGTCGACTTGCCTTGAAAGTCGCTCGGTTGTTTGGCTTTGTTTTCCTGTTTTTAAGTTTGTTTGTTTGTTTGTTTGTTTGTTTGTTTAGTAATTATCTATATTTATTTTGCTTTGTTTTGTTTTTATTTTTCGTTTTCTGTTGAGTTGTTTGTTTTTGTTTGTGTTTGCCAATTGGTTTTGTATCTATTTGTTCTATTTTTTGTTCTATTTTTTGTTTGCTATTATTTACTTATTGTTGTTTGCTTGTTGCTTGGTTGGTGGTATTATGGTTGTGATCCTTTGTTTTATGTGTACCTTTCTTGTTCGTTTGGTATTAACTTCATATATCTCTTGCAATATCTTTGACTGTCTGTCTGTCTGTCTGCCTGCCAGTCTGTCTATTTTTGCACAAATCTCTCTCTCTAACTCTCTATCTATCTATCTATCTATCCATCTATCTCTCTATCTATTTATCTATCTATCTATATATATATGTGTGTGTGTGTGTGTGTGTGTGTGTGTGTGTGTGTGTGTGTGTGTATGTGTCTGTCTGGCTATCTAACTCTCTATCTATCTATCTATTTTCTCTCTCTCTCTCTCTCTCTCTCTCTCTCTCTCTCTCTCTCTCTCTCTCTCTCTCTCTCTCTCTCTCTCTCTCCCTTTCTCTCTCTCTCTCTCTATCTATCTATCTATCTATCTATCTATCTATCTATATATCTATATATATATATCTATATATCTATATATCTATATATCTATATATATATATATATATATATATATATATATATATATATATATGTATATGTGTGTGTGTGTGTGTGTGTGTATCTATATATATCTATCTATCTATCTATCTCTCTCTCTCTCTCTCACTATCTATCTATATATCTATCTTTATATATATATATATATATATATATATATATATATATATATATCACTGTGTTTCTGTGTAAGTGTGTATGCATGTGAATGTGTTTTTTTCTCTCATTATCCGTATGAATTTTCTTTTGTTTCTCTCTATTTTCTTACCTTCCCATTATTCCCTTTGTCCTTGCAACACAATGCCTACGCAAGTACGTTTTGTGGAGTTGGAGGAGGATTCCAGAGACAGCATTCTCGAGTTTGCAAATGAAGAACGCAGTGTAATTAGTAATGATGACAACCCCGTAGGTCTCGTAGGTGTATGAGAGGTGCCAGCGGCCTTGGGGCACCGGTGGCACTGAGGTCACAAATTCACAGGGAAATTCGCAAGCCCCCCCCCCCCATTTCCCCAACCCAGCCTCTATCCATGACGTGGGCTTGTCATCTTGACCTCTTCCGCTTGTGAGGTATTGCACGGGAGGTCAGGACTACTGCCTAGGTCACGGCCGAGGGTCAAATGTGAGATTGCCTCGACAGTGTTGCTTTGTGTTAGGCATAGACCAATGTTTTTTGTTTGTTTGTTAGCATGTTTTTTTTTTTTTTTTTTTTTTTTTTTTGGGGGGGGGGGGTGTTGACTTGTCAGAGATAAGCAATATATGAAAGGAATTAGAAGTAACAAGAAAATATAAGAAGAAAAATAGATGGAATGTATCTATACACCCAAACCTATAGACATACATGAAATCCAGATCAGAAGGCAGTCTGTCCTTCATTTTGCATGAAATCCAGATCAGAAGGCAGTCTGTCCTTCATTTTGCATGAAATCCAGATCAGAAGGCAGTCTGTCCTTCATTTTGCATGAAATCCAGATCAGAAGGCAGTCTGTCCTTCATTTTGCATGAAATCCAGATCAGAAGGCAGTCTGTCCTTCATTTGGCATGAAAAATCCAGATCAGAAGCGGCAGTCAGTCCTTCCATTTTTCATGAAATCCCCGATCATAAGGGGCAGTCTGTCCTTCATTTTGTCATGAAATCCAGATCAGAACAGTCTGTCCTTCATCTTTGCATGAAATCCACGCTTCAACATCGTTCAGGAAACAGACCGTGCAACACGATGACCCTGTCACTGCAAACCAGTGAATATGACTTGGTCCCCTGTCCTGGTTTTGCCGAAGAGAGCGCACGATTTAAATTATTTACGGTGAATCTCGTCTGCATATTTGACTAAATTTGACCATTACGTTTCAGGCCTTAATCCGGAGACTGAGATCGTTGTCGTTCGTGTTGCCCCGTTCGCGAGGCCGACCGGATTCACGTGTGTCTTGCGTCTGCATATTGCGCAGATAAGCTTAACGTTGCTCTGCGGGGATGCGTGTGCGTGATCGTATGTGATTGGTGTTAGTTGTGTGGATAGAAGAAGAAGAGAGAGAGAGGAGAAGAGAGAGAGAGATAGATAAATAGAGAGAAAGAGAGAGGAGGAGAAGACTGGCGTGTGTGTGT
>NC_061833.1:3077009-3125867 GCF_019202785.1 Penaeus chinensis
AAACACATTGCTTCCATCTACGAGGATTTCCAAAATTAAAAATCTGGTTAACAGGACGATGTTCATGGCTCGTGGGTAGAGTAATACATAAGGATAACATTATAAATCGCAAATAAGAGTCCCTTTGTTGAAAATGAGTCAATTTCGCTTCGAATAAAAGTAAGTTCAAAGGAAAGAGCGGGAAATTTGAGAATTATATAAAAGCATAAAGATTTCAATGACTTGATCCCAATTACAAAATAAAAACTGTCATTTACAATATGCAGACAATTATCCCTTGAAATAATCGTATTTCTGATGAAATATAATAGTTGCTGAACATTCCTACATAGAGAGTGAAACCTCTCATAACTGATAGTTAATTACCTTACTTCAAGTATTGTTCACTTTTTCTTGTTATAATGGATATGAAAACTGTGCCCCGAGTGAGGCTCGAACTCACGACCTTCAGATTATGAGACTGACGCGCTGCCTACTGCGCCATCGAGGCTATGTTAAAATAAAAATTTCCCAGTTCAGTTAAGCGTAGTTCTCAAGATTTTTTATGCTGATTAGCAGTAAAGAGGAGTTATCAATTTATCTACATACATGTACCAACTCCTCAGACATACATACATACATACATAGATACATACATACATACATACATACATACACATGCACACATGCACACATGCATACATGCATACATGCATACATGCATACATACACACATGCATACATGCATACATGCATACATGCATACATGCATACATGCATGCATACATACATACATACATACATACATACATACATACATACATACATACATACATACATGCATGTATGCATACATGCATACATGCATACATACATACATACATACATACATACATACATACATATATTTATATATATATACATATATATATATATATATATATATATAAATATATAAGAAGCTAAACGATGACCTACTACCAGTAATAAAACAAGAAGTGAATAAAACAAAAAGGAGCAAAACTTGGGAAAATAAGCCTCACGGCTAACTGAGACAATTACTACAAATGGGGGAGCGCGAAGAGGATTCAGGGGAATGTAAGGTATAACCGCACAGGGGAGGCCAGTGCGGCTATGACACCATTAGCTCAGCACCTTTGATTTCAAGCTAGACGTTGAAGACTTTTATATAGAGTACATGGAATAAAATGTAAATCACAGACTTTGTAAGTTTGTGTCGGATACGTGAATGGAATATGTTATACAGTTTCCAACTGCCATGGTACAATCCTACAGTAATCATGTAGGTTGGAGACAAGGAGGCGGTCCTCACGTGAACTGGGGGTGGACGGGCAGGTTCCAGGTTAACAGAGAAGACAGTCCCTGATGAGTTGGAGAAGAGGGGGCAGTCCCAGGTGAGTTGGAGAAGAGGAGGTAGTCCCTGGTGAGTTGGAGAAGAGGAGGCAGTCCCTGGTGAGTTGGAGAGAAACAGGCCCTAGGTGAGTTCGAAGCGAGGAGGTAACTCCCGGGTAAAAAAAAAGACAATCGCCGATTGCGCTGGCGAAAATGAGACAGTCCCCAGGTGATTCAAAGGAGAGAATGCAGTCTTCAGGTGAACTGGAGAAGAAAAGGCAATCGCTACTAGAAAGATGAAAGGAGGAAGTCTATGTAGTGGGACTTTTCGCCCACTCCTTGTCCTACCACGGTACCCCCCTCCCCCCTTTCGTTATGACGAGTCCATGGCACGTTTTAGATTCATTGAACCCGATGGAAAATGGGCACCGAGAAGTACAAGTTTTATTGTTCTTTTAAATATCATGTATTTTATTCAACCTAAATTATACTTATCTCTCGAGGTGGAAATGCGGGGTACCGCATATTTGCCATTCTCATGCCCAGTAGTTTGTGTAAGGACACTATCTCACCAGGATGGTAGTGTCACGTATGGTAAATTGTAATTGTGGCCAACTTGCAACACAACAGGATGGCGTCTGCTAGGGGTTTGCCATGTCGTCATTAGTAACGTCATAAACCGTGACAAGGCAGCCACTCATGGGTATCCATGTCGTCGAGCCATTAGCCAATACCCTGGCTAGGGGGCGTAGATACCCCCCAGGTACTTTGGGAGTACTGGCAGATCTAGCCTCGCCTCCTTACCGCTCGGAACCCGCTGCTATAATCAACATAGGTCACGATCAGTACTATGTGGTTTACCTGGAACTCACCTCTGCATATGTTTGAAGCCTTATTGACTGGTGCAAGGCTGGTGAACTTGTAGCTAGGCTCTAAGACGAAAAGAAACAGGCAAGCAACGCATTGGTGTGCCTCATTTCCCTCGGCTAATTAGTGATGGCAAAGTTCAATGTAAAGTACTGTGGATATAAAGTGCTAATGCATTACTGAAGACAATTAGCGATATTCAGATATAAATGAAGTAATAAGTGTAGTTCAAATCTAATTCATTTACATGTCAATATTAACAGATTTTTTTTTTTTTTTTTCTCGTATGCTAGTGGTGTGACCTGGACTCCCCCGCCCATCCCGCTTTGGCCTCTCCCAGGCGGCCAGGTGGTGCTCGTATCAGGCTAATTATGCATTAAGGAAGGTGCAGATCAGGTCTCCAAGGGACATTGACCTGGAATTGTCCCGATGTCAGGTTAACGTAGCAGTACTGCGTTACTTTTACCTTACATCTCCTGGTGATTTGGAGGAGAGGAGGCAGTCTTGGAGAACAGGAGGCAGTTCCGGGAAAATTAGATAACACAGTCCCTGGTGAATTGGAAAAGAAGGCAGAGTGGGTATATGTGTATATGTGTGTGTGTGTTTTATTTATTTATTTATTTTATTTATTTATTTATTCATGTATTTCTTTATTCGTTTGTTGATTTTACCTCTGATGTTTGTATGTCTTCTCTCATACTTCTGAAAAAAAAAACAATGCCCCGAGTGAGGCTCGAACTCACGACCTTCAGATTATGAGACTGACGCGCTGCCTACTGCGCCATCGAGGCCATATTTACGATGGTATTTTCTGTTTTAATGAAAAGTATTGTTCATATGTTAATAAGTAGTTCTTGTTCTGTGTCCATACACGCACCCTCTCCCCAGAACATATATGTAGGTATGTATAAACATTATATGAAATTAAATGATGACCTACTACCGAGAATTAACAGAACTTGAAGAGATATCCAGTAAGGTGTAAATCTGTGATTAAAAAGTATCCTAGATAAATCAGATGAAACAGAAGCAGTTAACATAATGGGTAGGGCAAGGTGTGAATTCGGGGGAAAAACAGGAGTATGATCGCATATGAGATTAGGTATAGCTGTAATACGTAGAGTTCAATTTACCTCTAATTTGGTCCAGGCTTTTCAGACTTCTAATGAGTACCGTGGCTACAGATTGAAACACTACAAACCTCTACAAGAATATCACAGACTTAGTAAATATGTGTCATATAAACGAATGGAAAGTATTATCCCACTACCAGAGTGTAGGAGACATTATAGAAATTGAAGAACAATGTAACTATACCCTACCCTCCACCAAGAAACAAGAAGAGAAAAAAAAAACATCAAAACACATAAGTCAGTTAAATTTTATAGCATTTACTCATTTTATTTGGCAAAAAATGACAAAATGATTAGGGCATTACACGTTTTCACATCTTTTAGCAACATTCTTAAATCTTTTGTCTATCTGAGACACGTAACTGGAAATAGGCTTAGTTTTCATTGCGTGGGTGACGAGAGAGAGAGAAAAAAATCGACAGATCGTGAGAATGAATATGAAACCAAAGCGAGGACAACGGTGTTTGGAGCAGCAGATGGAGGATGCAGCTGAACCAAACTTAGGTGCCCTGTCTTCTCAGAACTCGAGATCCCTTTCCATTGTTCTGGAACTCATAATGTTCACCAAAATTCTCTTCTGGTCATTTTTGTTTTCTCTGTGCGTTTTGTTCTAAAATGACTTGATTTTATCTATTACTCGACTAGGATTTTTTACTGAACTATTTTCTTTCAGTTTTCCAGGATGATGATGGGAAAGATGATTCAGTGTAGTTATTTCTAGTGATAGTCTTAAAAGCCATATTGCTGCAAGTGTATTTACTGTCATGCATTTAAAAGAACTGTTATACTCAATCATCGTATCCTTCACAGTTACGAAATTCTGCATTTGGAATTGAGGTTGGATTCTAAAATAAAATAACATGTAACCGTTAAATAATTGTATTAACTAACAGATGTATGTCGAGGAATAATAATAATAAAGAATTTAACATGTCATCTATTTTCTATTCTTTATATAAACCACCTTACTTATTTTCTTCCTAAGACAGTGATGATTGTTTACTCTCAGGCTGCATGAACATATATTTATTAATTTATATTATTTAAATTTGCTGCTTTAAACACTTTATTATTTTTTTCACGAAAAGAAACGGCGAACCAGACGGTATGAGCTCGACGAAATATAAATCTGGAAGGGCATTTGAGAGATGGAGTGTTTTAGCAAGGTCTTATATAACTATTTATATAGACCTTGCTTGGTGTTTAACTAGCCAGATAAAGCCGAAGGGAATGCCGCCTCCGTGTTCGAATCTTGGGAATTCATGGACTTGCTAGTTAAATTGCAATACAGGCTGTAAGTAGGAGCGCTTGGCTGGAATAATGACTTGTCACTCTTAAATAATAATGTGTGTGTGTGTGTGTGTGTGTGGTCGTGTGTGATGTGTGTGTGCTGTGTGTGCGTGTGTGTGTGCGTGCTGCATGTGGTGTGCGTCGTGTGTGTGTGTTGTGTTGGCGTGCTGCGTGCGTGCGTTGCGTGCTGTGTGTGGCGTGTGCGTCGTGCGTGTGTGGTGGTGGGTGTGTGTGTGTGCTGCTGCAGTGCGTGTGTGTGTGTCGTGTGGTGTGTGTGTGTGTGTGTTGTGTGTGTGTGGGCTGCGTGCGTCGTGTGTGTGTGTGCGTGCGTGCGTGTGCGTGCGTGCTCGTGGTGTGTGTGTGTGTGTGTGTGTGTGCGTGCGTGCGTGCGTGGTGGCGTGTGCGTGCGTGCGTGCTGCTGCGTGGTGTGTGTGTGTGTGTGTGTGTGTGTCGTGCGTGCGTGCGTGCGTGGCGTGTGTGTGTGTCTGTGTGTGTGTTGTGTGGTGTGTGTTTGCGCGCGCGTGTGTGTGCGTGCGTGTGTGTGGTGTGTGTGTGTGTCGTGCGTGTGTGTGTGTGTGTCGTGCGTGTGTGTTTGCGCGCGCGCGTGTGTGTGCGTGCGTGTGTGTGTGTGTGTGTGTGTGTGTGCGTGCGTGCGTGCGTGCGTGTGTGTGTTCGTGTGTGCGTGTGTGTGTGTGTGTGTTTATGTCCCTTTTCCTTATTTTCCACGTGCTAATTTTAGTATCCGCATCACACGTGGTGAGGCGTCAAAGTGCTCTGATGTTTACAATCTGATCCTTACAATATCGTTTATCGAGTATTTGACTAAGCAATTTAAGGCAAGACCCTGTTAAGCACAGCATTTCTGCAACAGCCGTGCAAAATTCTCTAAATCCCATGTGGTCTAGTGGCTAGGATACCTGGCTTTCACCCAGGAGGCCCGGGTTCGATTCCCGGCATGGGAAGAATTTTGGAATGTAAACATGCTAAACAAACATCATAGTACGTTGACCTGTCATTCCCGTTGAATGTGAAAGTGAAAGAACAGTGGATATTGAAATTAACATGTAGAAAACGATCGATGATAATGCAAATGGAGATCTATAGATTTGTCGTAATGCCGAGTTCTATGATTGTTGTGATTTTCACACTTTGTACAAAACATACGCGGATAAACGAAAACATAAAACATAAAACACACACACACACACACACACACACACACACACACACACACACACACACACACACACACACACACACATACATACATCGAGAAAAGACACTCCATTCAACATAAGCTACCAAGCAACACATGTTTATTTATTCCAGCAAAGTACACATCTTGCTTGCAGCCTGTATTGTCCACGAGCTACTTCAGATGTATCACTCGTTTGATTGCTGTTAACTTATTTTCATATCTCATGCCAGTTTATAAAGACAAACCTGGCAACTCACTGGTCTCTTTTGTGAAAAGTAGTACTGTTGTTGAAGGTAGCAAATCCCAATAAAAAAAAAATATTTGTCTGAAAATGAGAAGCTTGAGTTAGTATACACCAGGGCTCAGGATGAGTTGCCAGTTTTCCTTTTCCTGTCATAAGTCTACGCTGACATGTACTTCTGAAACATTTTATTTAAAGAATATAAAAAGCTCGTCATGTTGTCTATATATATCGAACTTTCTCGCTCCTATTATGTCACATGAAGTTTTTATTAAAGTGTCTTAAGCCAGTTTAGAAATTGGCCTGTATAGGTTAGGTTTCAGATTTTTGGTCGCATGGACAAAAAAGAAAAAAAAAAGAAAAAAAAATGCAAATGTCTGAGAAGTATATATACTTGTTATTTGCTTCGGGAGAAAACAAGTGAAGTAGGCCGAATACACGTATAATTCAGTAAACAAGTCAGTCGCAGACCATGTTCCATGTTGACGTTTCTTCTTTCCCTCGATATACATTTATATGTGTCATTACATAGAAATAGTAACCGTATCTTCATTTAATCTACCTAAGCCGCGGTCACACGAGTGCTTTCTCGAAAACAGGTTGGTAAAAAATGAGTTTTCCCAACGCCACCGACCTCTGAGTTTGCAGAATCCTCTTCTTGCGGTAACTTTGTTGGCAATGGCACATGCAAATTTTAAAATATTCACTTCAGTTCATACAATTTTTAATGTGAATGTTGTCTTTTAGGTCTTTATATTTTTGAGTGTGGTTATTATTTCTATATAAATCAATTGAAGCCTATGTTCAATGCATTTTTTTTCTATACCTCGATATACATTTATTCGTTTTACTACACAGACGTGAAAAATAACTTTCCCCAGCTCCCCCGACCTCTGAGCTTACAGAATCCCTTTCTTGCAGCAACTTTGTTTAGCGATTGACTCATACGGTATGGATCGTTCGTAACTGTTGATCAGGGCATCGCAAGAGTGAGTCTATAGTCTTCTATGAAATTCTAACTCGAGTGCACATGCACATTTTAGAATATATATTTCAGTTAATACAATTTATATAATGATAAATATTGACTTATATATTTTGTTTTAAGTGTGCTTATTATTTTTACACATTATTTAATTTACAAATGGCCGTAACTTTATCATTGTTTACACGCACCCGTCACAAAGGCGCATCAGAAATGTATGTGGACAGTGTTGCATTTTGGGCAAAGAGGAATACAATAATAATCATCGAGGTGAGGAACTGCCCCTACATCTAAGATTTTGAAAACCCCTTTTTTAAGAAAAAGCTTCTGAAGAGAGATCGCTACCATTTGTGAGTTTGCAGAGTTTGTCGATATGAAAGAATCACTGCACTGTTTGTTGACTAAAAATGAGTGTGCTAAGCGATGGCTGTGACAACTTAAATGTGTGGATATTATCACAAAATGTTCTTTTCATCACTTTTGATAAGGAGATATGTGACGATTGGTTACAGGTGAACATATGCGAACAATGGTCCTATTTCATAAGTATTGAATGAAAGTTATCAATGCTCCGGATTGGTATGTTCCTTGCCTTGCGAATTGTGGAATTTGTTATTGTAACGTGTCCCCTATTATTATTATAGTTGCATCACACAATATTAGTGCTTTGACTTTGATTTCTTTAAAAAATCAAGCTCACGAAAGTGGGTACCATCTGAGGCATCTGACTTGCAGTGCACTTAGGGTATTGTGTAGCTAAAAGCTAAACTATAAACAGGTTACTTGTTTTACTTAAACCTTAATTAAACAGATAATGTGTTTAAGGCAAAGTGTATGCAAAATACGAACATATAAGCATAGATGATTCGTGTTCATTGCGACAAATGTAGAAAAAGGTATGAGTGAGAAAGAACATCTCCAAAGTGCATGGCTTGTGTTTGACCGGCTTCGATTACGTCTTCGTCAGATACGCATTGCCATGTATTTCTGACGAAGATGTAATCGAAACCGATTATTAAAGATCTTTTGCACTAAGATGTTTTCATTCTCAGCCATATATTAACTTGGGTTAGCTTTTTATATATCATATTTGGTCAGTGTTCCCTGTTATTAGCTCTTTGCAATTTCCAGATGCTATAAGAAGTTACTTAGTAAATTTGACAATGTAACCCGCAATATGGCGACGGAGACAGCTATGACCTTCATGATTCGTTATTCGTTCTAACTTTCACATTTCCGCGCCAGTTGACGTCATGTCCACAGGCGCGTGGCATTTGGCTTTAAAAAAATGAAAGGCCGAGCAGAGGTCAAACTAATTATTCGCCAGCCTGGTCTTTTATTTCGTTCATGTCTTTTCACTGTTCCTTCTCGTATGCCTCGGTCTTCTTCTCCGGGAGCGTGAGGTCAACTTCACTTCGCCGACAGTGAGTCCGACCACCAAAGGGCGATTGCTGTAGAAAAGAGGCAACAGTGAATTCCCTGGCGATTCACAGAGTTCGAGGATGCGAAAGAAACCAGGCAGAGTTCCAGCTAGAGCTTGTCTTCTGCTGCAACAATAGAGACAAGGCGCCCTCCAGCCTCAACCCCACCTTCTCCATTTCCTGCTCCTGTGATTGATGATGACACTCCTCCTCCAACAGAGGTTCACATAATTTCCGCGATGGAGGTGTCCACACCGCTGGAGGCAGCACCGAAGACGGAAGGAGACATACACCAGTCTCCCTTTAACCAGCTCTGTGCTTCTAGGAGTTCCACGGGTTCGAGAGCTCACTGAATGTCTAATAGAAAGCAGATCCAATGTCTATTTTATTTTTAATAACTGAAATAAACAAATCATATTTGCACGCGACTGAGATTAGATAAGGCTTCAAACGTAAACAAATGGGCTGAATCTTTTCCTCTGGCTCGCCTCCTCGCCTCGTATTCACCTTGGGTCGCTCCTCCAACCTCCCTTGTTATTTCTGGATTCCAACCTGGTAGTGAGTTAGGTTGAGGCGAATTGCACATGTATTTGGCATCAGCGGACGAGGTCTTTGTTATTCTTTAGGAGTGCTTCAAGTTGTAGCATGTGATATGAGTCCTCTGTATAAAAATGTTGAGAAAGTCTAGCTCAAAAATACAGGTGCCGAACATAATAGGACTTTTGTATAAAGTAATATTTTTGTATTTGCTTGCAGTTGCTAAGTGCATCTGTCTGCATGGTAACTATTTCAATTCCCAAACAATTCACCATCTATCAAGGGTTTATTCCTTTCTTTGGTTAATACTGCAAGGGAACATTTTTTTAAGGTCGGCCACGATTTAAATTAATAGTTTTCATATATATATCTTAGCAGGAAGTGTATATCTATGTGTATGCGTGCGCGTGCGCGTAATTGTGTGACCACCATTAATTAGACTCACAGAAACAATGCAAATCATTGAAACATTAATGCTCATTGTGCAATGTATAGCCTCGATGGCGCAGTAGGCAGCGCGTCAGTCTCATAATCTGAAGGTCGTGAGTTCGAGCCTCACTCGGGGCACAATTTTCAAAACCGTTATATACAGTAATATACAAACGGGAAAAAAAAATAGACATGAGAATATAGTGCCAGTGTATCGGGAATTTCACCATCTCTGTAAGAATATTCAGCAGCCGTTTTTTTCGTCAAAATTGCAGATCTTTCAATGGCTGCTTGCATGCATCTAAAAGCTATTCCCATGCCGGGAATCGAACCCGGGCCTCCTGGGTGAAAGCCAGGTATCCTAGCCACTAGACCACATGGGATATATCATTTGGAATATAAAAAACTTTATTTCTCATCTCGGATAATTAATGAACGGTTACCAAGGCTCATAAAAAAAAAAAAAAAAAAAAAAACAATATCAATAATATTAACAGCACAACCACCTGTCAAGTACACTCCTAATTTCATCTGAGTGATATATGCTGCATTTTTGATAGGCCTGTAGAAACAGGCAGAAACCACAAAAGAAATATATTTCGTCATGTTCTGAAGTTTCTACATGCACACACGCACAACACACATTTATATGTATGTTTATGTATGTATATATACAAATATATACACATATACATACATAAACACAAACATATGTACTTCCCACTAGGGCACATATATGTATGAAAGCTATTAATATGAAACTAGATTATGGCCGACTTGAAAAGAGAAAAAAGTTCCCTTGCAGTGCCAACCAAAGAAAGAAGTAAACCCTTGATACATGGGTAATTGATTTGCAACTGAAATAGTTACCATGCAGGCAAATATTGAATTACATAATTGCAAGGCTGTCACACTATTTTCGGAACCTGTATTATTGAGCTGGACTATTTCATACTTATATAGAGTACCCATATCACATGCTACAATTTGCAATACCCCTAAAAGTAATAAAGGCTTCGTCCGTTGATGCCAAATGTATGAGCAATGTGCTTCATTCTAACTCACTACCAGGTTGGAATCCCGAAATAACAAGGGAGGTTGGAGGAGCGACCCAAGATGAATAGGAGGCGAGAAGGCGAGTCAGAGGAAAAGATTCAGTCCTGTGTAGGATGCAGAAATGGAGGCAGCTCCCAGATGGGTTGGAAAAGAGGAAGATAGTCCACAAGTGAACTGGGAAATAAAAATTGAAGCAGACCCAAGGCGAGTCAGAGGAAATGAAGCAGTAACCGGGTAAATGAGGGTAAAGAATTAACTAGAGAAATGAACTAGAAAAGGAAGGGAAGAAGGTAGTTTCCAGCTGGAGGAGAGGCAGTCAATAGATGAGTTAAAGGAGAGAAGGTACTCCTCAGGTGTGTTAGAGAAGTTGAGATTGTTGCCAGGTGAGTTAGAGAGGATGCAGAACCCAGGTAAAGAAGACTATTCACAGGTGGACTGGAGGAGAGAAAGCATCTGGATCCGACGCCGCTAATGACCTTAGTTGTTGACGCGGCAGATAATTTTAAATAATCACTCAATTTGGCAGCCGATTCAAGGAAACGACTCAGTGGTATTTTGATGTCATCTGAACTCGTAAGTTTTGGCAAATTCGCTACTCATGATTCACGAATCTTTTTACACGGGGGGAGGGCCTACGTTGACCCGGAAGTTAAGTTTACGAGAATATTACGATATGCTAAGCCATATTGTTTAAGACTAGCCCTAGTGAAGTAGTAATGTATAATTTCAAGTTACTGAAGAATAAGCAGTGATCTTTTATGCTTCCATCGCCCTTGGCACTGCACACAAGTAAAATTCGGAAAGTGTCCGGCAATGTGGTGATGGAAAATCGGTTAAAAACCCACGGCGACGGGGCGAGAATTCGGTGTCAGGCGCCTCCTCCGGGAAACCGCCTGGACGCCCGACGCGTGCGGCCGGTCCGGGCGTCGCGATTTAGTTTCTGGCGGTTCACACACACACACAGAGTTTGTGTGTGTGTGTGTATATATATATATATATATATATATATATATATACATGTATAATATATATATATTACATATATACATATATATACATGTATATTATATATATATTACATATATACATATATATATATACATATATATACACACATATATATATACACGTGGGTGTGTGTATATATACGTATATATATGTATATAATACATATATATATATATATATATATGTATATATACATATATATGTGAATGTAGACGTATGTGTATATATACATATATATATACATACATGTATATACATATGTACAAATGAGTTTATATATATATATATATATATATATATATACGTATGTGTATATTAATATTTACATAAATATATACTGTACACACATATAGACATACATACCTACGTGTATGTGTATCTATATATGCACATATGTGTGTGTATGTGTGCAGGTATGTATATGTATGTGTGTATGTATATATGTGTGTGTATATGTATGTATGCGTATATGTATATATTTACATGTACGTATGTATGTATATAAACTCACCAGGCGATTACTTACATTCTTCACCCAATTCACCTAGAAAGGCTATCTATCTATTTAACAACTCACCTTACCTTAGCATAACTAACGTCTGTTCTCCAACTCGCCTGAGAACTGCGTCACTTCCTCCTCGCCTAGATCACCCCCCCCCCCCCCCCCTCTCCTCAGTGACTTGCTACTCCGACTAGAAACTGGAGGACGATTAGAGTATAGCATTTGTTTTACAGAATTATTAGTGATTCGCACAAGCAATATAAAGTTCCCAGCACGTATGGCTAATAGAGATACAAGTCAAGCCTCTTCGGCGTCAGATAAGTTATCATTTCAAGTTCTATTTCGCAAGAATACGCGAATGCGTGATGTAGTTTATTGGCCTTTGCTAAGGGCGTGAAGGTCTCGACAATCATTTGACGCGACTTTACGTTCAATTACTTGAGATTGGCAGATTGTAAGTTTCAAGTCAACATACTTGAAAAGTCTCTTTTTAGAAGTGATAAATGAAAGCCAGCATGCTCTGCACTTTATCCCTTAACATTACAGAAGTTGTATCACGTAATATTAGTTCTTTAACTTTGAATTCTTAAATATTTCAAACTTACGAAAGTGGGTACCATCTTATACATTTGACTTGCAGTGCACCTTAGTGTAATGTGTGGCTAAAAGCTAAAGTATAAACAGTTCAAAATTTAAATAGATAATGTGTTTATAGCAAACTGTTTGCAAAGTACAAACATAAAGGCGTAGATGAATCGTGTTCATTGCGACAAATGTAGAAAAAAGTATGAATGAGAAAGAACATCTCCACGGGGAATGACATGTATTTCGATTACATCTTCGACAGATATGCATTGTCATGGATTTCTGACAAAGATTTAATCGAAACCGTTCATATAGATCTTTTGCACTGAGATGCTCTCATTCCCATTCATACTTTTTTACATATATTAAACTAGGTTAGCTTGGCTTATTCTATATCATTTTATGTCAATATTGCCAAAGTTACAGAGGACAAGCAAATTATTCGCTAGCCTGGTCTTTTATTTCGTTCATGTTTGGCCCACTTTTTACTCTTCCTTCACGAAGACCTCGGCTTCGTCGGGAGTGTTAGGTCAGGCTTGCTCCGCCGACAGTCCAGGAGCCGATTAGCTGTTGGAGCTGATATCCTAGAAAGAATTTTTCCTATATTTTTCCCATATCCCAGGCAGTTCACGGGTTCGAGTAAGAGAAAGAAACCAGAGTTCGAGTTAGTGCTTGAAAGAGGGCTTCTGCTGCAACAATAGAGACAAGGCGCCCTCCAGCCCCCACCCCCCCTTCTCCATTTCCTGCTCCTGTTGTTGATCATGATACTCCTCCAGCAGAGGTTCTCATGCCGGAGGACGCACCATTTCCGCAACGAAGGAGGTGTCCACACCGCTGGAGGCAGCACCGAAGGTGGAAGGAGACATACACAAGCCTCCTTGTGTCCAGCTCTGTGCTTCTAGGAGTTCCACGTGTTACAGAGCTCACTGAATGTCCACTGGAAAGTAGATCCACTATTTTGTCGATTAATGACTTAAACAAGGTACATTCGTGAAATGGTTTAGATAAGCCTCCAAACATAAACATATGGTAAAAATGTCTCTCAGAAAGGGCTGTACCTTTTCTAACCTTCTAACCTCCACTTTACCTTGGGTCGCTCCTCCATTCCAACCTGGTAGTGAGTTAGATTGAAGCAAATTGCTGATGCATTTGACATCAATGGACGAAGGTCTTTGGTATTCTATAGTTGTAGCATGTGATATGGGTCCTCTGGAAAAAGTTTGAGAAAATCCACCTCAAAAATACAGGTGCCGTACATACCAGGTCTTTTGTATAATATTTCTGCATTTGCTTGCAGTGGCTAAGTGCATCTGTCTACATGGTAACTATTTCAGTGCCCAATAAATTACCCCACTATCCTTTCTTTGGTTACATTGGGAACATTTTTTTTGAAGTCGGGCACAATTCAGTATCATATTAACATCTTTCATATATATGTGTCTTAGTGGGAAGTGCATATGTGTATGCGTGTGCGTGCATGTGTTTGTGTATAATCACCATTAATTATTCTGTTTAATATAGGTTTTGGGTCACAATTTTAGTTTCATGTATGTAGACATAATAATTATTACTAAATATATCAACACGGACATATGAACACTGCCGTTCATTAAAAGAGGACCTTTCACCTTGTGTATGGCCTCGATGGCGCAGTAGGCAGCGCGTCAGTCTCATAATCTGAAGGTCGTGAGTTCGAGCCTCACTCGGGGCAACGTTTTCATAGCTGTTGTCTCCAGTAATATACAACCAGGGAAAATCTAGACATGACAAAATAGTGCCAGTGCATTGGGAATATCACCATCTGTGTAAGAATATTCAGTAGCTGTTATTTTTCGTCAAAATTGCAGATCTTTCAAGGGATACTTGCATGTATCTAAAAGCTATTCCCATGCCGGGAATCGAACCCGGGCCTCCTGGGTGAAAGCCAGGTATCCTAGCCACTAGACCACATGGGATGTGTTAAGGGGTATACAAGTACACTCGTAAATTATCTGAGTGATATATGCTGCATATCTGATAGGCCTACCTATGACAACTTTCTACAGGCAGAAACTTGTCAGAGGTAGGCAGGCTGGAATCCAGAAATAACAAGGGAGGTTGGAGGAGCGACCCGAGCTAAATAGGAGGCAAGAAGGCAAGTCAGAGGAAAAGATACAGCCCTGTGTGAGATTGAGAAATGGAGACAGTCCCCAGGTGGTTTGGAGAAGAGAAGCTAGTTCACACGTGAGCTGGGAAATGAAAATTGAGGCAGACCCCAGGCAGGTCAGGGGAAATGAAGTAGTAACCGGGTTAACTAGGGAAAGGAGGCGGACTAGACGAGAGAAGGCAGTCTCAAGTTATCTAGAGAAATGGAGGTAATCCCCAAATGAACTAAAAAGGAGACAGTTTCCAATAAAATAAGAAGGTAATTTCCAGCTGGCGGAAAGGCAATCACTAGATGAGCTCAAGAGAAGGTAGTCCTAAGGTGTGTTAGAGAAGTTGAGATTGTTGCCAGGTAAGTTAGAGAGGACGCAGAACCTAGGTAAGGTGAAGAAGATTGTTCCCAGGTGAAGGAGAAAAGGCATCTCGTGGGACCGATTTAAGGAAACGACTCACTCGTACGAAGTTTCATATTTATAGCTTTCATATATATGTGCCTTGGTGGGAAGTACATATATGTGTGTGACAACCCATGTTGACGAGTCACACCTATACATGTACCGGGTGTGGACCCGTACTGACGGGTACGAGTACCGGCGTGGTACATTTCTGGTCCGTTCTTCTGGGAATGGCTGTACACGTGATTGCTATACGGCTGTATGAAAGACTGTTTTTGAACTATTTTGTATGTACATAAGTATATATATTGGTAATTATGTTTGTGCAACTATATGTGTGCATGTGTTTTCCGTCTTGTTTGTGTTTGTCGGCGTGTGTTTTATGGGGCTGTGTGGAAATCTGTGCGCGCAACTCTGTATGTGTGTGTGTGTGTGTGGTGCGTGTGCATGATATAAGGTTGCGTATGCGTTTTACTTTGCATATTTGTTTTGTCGCCTGTATGTGTTTCTTGGCCATGCTTCAGACATACCACGCCTGAATGCACCAGAGGTGTGGGGCTTTGTTGTTTGTTCTATTTTTTTGTTTCCCAACACCGTGCTTATTTTAAAGGCATACCACAAGTGTGGGGCTTTTATGTTGTTTTTGTTTTTTTCTTTGAAAAAAAATCGATGTATCGCTGCTTTCTCGTTCTCTCACCAACACAAACTCCGAAACACTCCTATAATGGAGTAATATACTACAGTATAAAGCAATAATACCCTCTTGTGACATATCATATGGCTACAGTAGTCTACAAACCTTCACGTGTTCCTAGAGGTTGAGGTTACACGCAAGCCAGCCGCCAGAACGCGATGAAACTTCGCACGGGCGCTGAAACGGTAGTTTTTCAGCTGGAAGAGAGGCAGTCACTAGATGAGTAAAGTAAAGGTAGTCCTCAGGTGTGTTGGAGAAGTTGAGATTGTTGCCAGGAGAATTAGAGGAGAGGATGCAGAACCCAGGTGAAGTGAAGAAGATTGTTCCCAGATGAATTGGAGGAGAAAAGGCATCTCGTGGGACCTGTTTAAGGAAACGACTCACTCGTACGTTAATATTATATGAGCTCGAAAGTTTGAGGAAATTCGCTACTCATGATTCACACGGGGGGGGGGGGGGGCGTTAACTATAATTGAAGTTACTGAAGAATAAGCAGTGAACTTTCATGCTTCCATCGCCCTTGACACTGCACAAAAGTAAAATTAGGAAAGTGTCCAGCACTACGGTGATGAAATATTGGTAAATCAACCAACGGCGACGGGGCGAGAATTCGGTGTCTGGCGCCTCCTCCGGGAAACCGCCTGGACGCCCGACGCGTGTGGCCGGTCAGGGCGTCGCGATCGAGTTTCGGCGCTCGGGCTGGCGGTTCACACACGCGTACACAGAGTTTGTGTCTATATCTATCTATATATATATATATATATATATATATATATATACATACATATATATTATAGATATATTATATATATTACATATATACATATATACGCATATATATACACGTGGGTATGAGTGTATATATACGTATATATATGTATATATATACAATATGTAAATGTAGACGTATGTGTATATATACATATATATACAGACATGTATATATATGTATAAATGTATTTATATATATACATACGTATGTGTATATTTATCTTTACACAAATATATACTGTACACACATATAGACATACATACATACGTGTATGTATATATATGTATATACATATATATGCACATGTGTGTGTGTGTGTGTGTGTGTGCAGGTATGTATATGTATGTGTGTATGTATATATGTGTGTATATGTATGTATGTGTGTATGTATATATGTGTGTATATTTATGTATGTGTGTATGTATATATTTACATGTACGTATGTATGTATAAAAACTCACCTGGCGATTACTTACATTCTTCACCCAATTCGGCTAGAAAGGCCATCTATTTAACAACTCGCCTTATCTTAGCATAACGTCTGTTCTCCAACTCGCCTGAGAACTGCGTCACTTCCTCCTCGCCTGGACCCCCCCCCCCCCCCCCCTCCACTCGCCAGGAGCCGCTTGAGAGAAGCGAATGCTCTCCTCAGTGACTTGCTACTCCGACTAGAAACTGGAAGACGATTAGAGTATAGCATTTGTTTCACAGAATGATTTATGATTCACACAAGCAATATAAAGTTCCCAGCACGTATGGCAAATCAAATATTTAGAACTAAAGATACAAGTCAAGCCTCTTCGGTGTCAGGTAAGTTACCATTTCAAGTTCTATTTCGCAAGAATACGTGAATGCCTTTGCTAAGGGCGTGGAGGTCTCGACAATTATACTTGAACAGTCTCCTTTTAGAAGTGTTAAATGAAAGCCAGCATACTCTGCAATTTATCCCTTAACATTACAGAAGTTGCATCATGCAATATTAGTGATTTAACTTTCATTTCTTAAATATTGCAAACTTACGAAAGTGGGTACCATCTTATATATTTGACTTGCAGTACACCTTAGTGTAATGTGTGACTAAAAGCTAAAGTATAAACAGTTAAAAACTTATGGTGTTTAAAGCAAACTGTTTGCAAAGTACAAACGTAAAGGCGTAGATGAATTGTGTTCATTGCGACAAATGTAGAAAAAAGTATGAATGCGAAAGAACATCTCCACGGGGAATGACATGTATTTGACCGGTTTCGATTACATCGACTGATATGATTTAATCGAAACCGATCATATAGATCTTTTGTAGTGAGATGCTCTCATTCTCATTCATACTTTTTACATATATTAAATTAGGTTAGCTTGGCTTATTCTATATTATTTTGGTCAATATTGCCAAAGTTACAGAGGACAAGCAAATTATTCGCTAGCCTGGTCTTTAATTTCGTTCATGTTTGGCCCACTTTTGAAAGTTCCTTCACGATGACCTCGGCTTCGTCGGAAGTGTTAGGTCAGGCTTGCTCCGCCGACAGTCCAGAAGCCGATTAGCTGTTGGAGCTGATATCCTGGAAATAATTTTTCCTATATTTTTCCCATATCCCTGGCGGTTCACAGGGTTCGAGAATGAGAAAGAAAACAGAGTTCGAGCTAGTGCTTGAAAGGGGGCTTCTGTTGCAAAAATAGAGACAAGGAGCCCACCAGCCCCCACCCCTCCTTCTCTATTTCCTGCTCCTGTTGTTGATCATGACACTCCTCCTCCAACAGAGGTTCTCATGCCGGAGGACGCACCATTTCCGCGATGAAGGAGGTGTCCACACTGCTGGAGGCAGCACCGAAGATGGAAGGAGACATACACAAGTCTCCCTGTGTCCAGCTCTGTGCTTCTAGGAGTTCCATGGGTTCGAGAGCTCACTGAATGTCCACTGGGAAGTAGACCCACTCTAATTTTCGATTAATGACTTAAACAAGGTACATTCGTGAAATGGTTTAGATAAGCCGCCAAACATAAACATAAAAATGTCTCTCACAAAGGACTGTACCTTTTCTAACCTTCTAACCTCCACTTTACCTTGGGTCGCTCCTCCATTCCAACCTGTTAGTGAGTTAGATTGAAGCAAATTGCTGATGCATTTGACATCAATGGACGAAGTCTTTGATATTCTATTGTTGTAGCATGTGATATGGGTCCTCTGGAAAAAAAATCCACCTCAAAAATACAGGTGCAGAACATACCAGGTCTTTTGTATAATATTTCTGCATTTGCTTACAGTTGCTAAGTGCATCTGCCTGCATGGTAACTTTTTCACTTCCCGATGAATTATCCAACTATTCTTTCCTTGGTTAGTACTAAAATCGTTCATATATATATGTGTCTTAGTGGGAAGTGCATATATGTATGCGTGTGTTTGTGTGTGATCATCATTAATTACTCTGTTTATTATAGGTTTTGGGTAAGAATTTTAGTTTCATGTATGTAGACATAATAATTATTACTTTATATATTAACATGGACACATGAACACTGCCGTTCATTAAAAGAGGAGCTTTTAACATATATATGGCCTCGATGGCGCAGTAGGCAGCGCGTCAGTCTCATAATCTGAAGGTCGTGAGTTCGAGCCTCACTCGGGGCAACGTTTTCATGGCTGTTGTCTCCAGTAATATACAACCAGGGAAAATCTAGACATGACAAAATAGTGCCAGTGCATTGGGAATTTCACCATCTGTATAAGAATATTCAGTAGCTGTTATTTTTCGTCAAAATTGCAGATCTTTCAAGGGATACTTGTATCTAAAAGCTATTCCCATGCCGGGAATCGAACCCGGGCCTCCTGGGTGAAAGCCAGGTATCCTAGCCACTAGACCACATGGGATGTGTTAATGGGTATACAAGTACACTCCTAAATTATATGAGTGATATCTGCTGCATATCTGATAGGCCTACCTATGACAAGTTTCTACAGGCAGAAACTTGTCAGAGGTAGGCAGGCTGGAATCCAGAAATAACAAGGGAGGTTGGAGGAGCGACCCGAGCTAAATAGGAGGCAAGAAGGCGAGTCAGAGGAACAGATACAGCCCTGTGTGAGATGGAGAAATGGAGACAGTCCCCAGGTGGGTTGGAGAAGAGAAGCTAGTTTACAAGTGAGCTGGGAAATGAAAATTGAGGCAGACCCCAGGCAGGTCAGGGGAAATGAAGTAGTAACCGGGTTAACTAGGGAAAGGAGGTGGGCTAGACGAGAGAAGGCAGTCTCGAGTTATCTAGAGAAATGGAGGTAATCCCCAAATTAACTAGAAAGGAGACAGTTTCCAATAAGATAAGAAGGTAATTTCCAGCTGGAGGAAAGGCAATCACTAGATGCGTTCAAGAGAAGGATAGTCCTCAGGTGTGTTAGAGAAGTTGAGATTGTTGCCAGGTAAGTTAGAGAGGACGTGGAACCCAGGTGAGGTGAAGAAGATTGTTCCCAGGTGAAGGAGAAAAGGCATCTCGTGGGACCGATTTAAGGAAACGACTCACTCGTACGAAGTTTCATATTTATAGCTTTCATATATATGTGCCTTGGTGGGAAGTACATATATGTGTGTGACCACCCATGCTGACGGGTCACACCTATACATGTACCGGGTGTGGACCCGTACTGACGGGTACGAGTACCGGCGTGGTACATTTCTGGTCCGTTCTTCTGGGAATGACTGTACACGTGATTGCTATACGGCTGTATGAATGACTGTTTTTGAACTATTTGGTATGTACATAAGTGGGTATATGGGTAATTATGTTTGTGCAACTATATGTGTGCATATATAGGTGTGCATGTGTTTTCCGTCTTGTTTGTGTTTGTCGGCGTGTGTTTTTGTGGCTGTGTGGAAGTCTGTGCCCGCAACTGTGTGTGTGTGATTGTGTGTGTGTGTGTGTGTGTGTATGTGTGTTTGTGTGTGTGTGTGATATAAGTTTGCGTATGCGTTTTACACTGCATACTTGTTTTGTCGGCTGTGTCTGGGTTTCTCGGTCGCCCCGGCTCCTTCTGGCGGAACCTCCTCAGAACGAACCTGAGGAGGATCCCCAGCAGGCGAACATGCCTGTTGACACGCCTCTCCGGAGGTGGCGGCGATGTGCGCTCTGCCGGAGGAACCACAGGTGCAGGAAGTAGACCAGGATCATGTGCAGTTGCTGCAGCGTCTCCCTCTGCCCAACGCCATGCTTCAGGCATACCACAGGTCTGGGGCTTTGTTGTTGGTTCTATTTTTTTTTTTTTTTTTTTTCCCAACACCGTACTTTTTTACAAACATACCACGCCTGAAAGGCACAAGTGTGGCCTTTTTTTTGTTGTTGTTGTTTTCGTTTTTTTCTTGAAAAAAAAAAAAAAAGATGTATGGCTACAGTAGTCTACAACCTTCACGTGTTCCTAGAGGTTGAGGTTACACGCAAGCCAGCCGCTCAGTGCGCGCGGCCCGGAAAGAGAACCATTGCATGACTGTTTTGTCGGCTGTGTCTGTTTCTATCTCCCGGAATACTTTTATTTTATTTCTGATTTTCTCTCCCGGAACACCAGTTGCAGAGCAGTTTTCTGACCCGTCTACATTGCAATTAAAAGTCATTAAAACAGTACCTTTATAGTAATTATTTATCGCCTCGATGCATATATATATGTATATGTGTAATATATATACGTACACACATACATATCAGTAATTACTAATTACTACTAATATATTAACACGAACACATGAATTGTATCATTCTTCATTGTAAGAAAAGCAATATCTTTAATGGCCTCGATGGCGCAGTAGGGCAGCGCGTCAGTCTCATAATCTGAAGGTCGTGAGTTCGAGCCTCACTCGGGGCACAGTTTTCATAGCTGTTGTCTCCAGTAATATACAAACGGGAATAATCTAGACATGACAATATAGTGTCAGCGTATTGGGAATTTCACCACCTCTGTAAGGATATTCAGCAGATTTTTCAAGAGATACTTACATGTATCTAAAAGTTATTCCCATGCCGGGAATCGAACCCGGGCCTCCTGGGTGAAAGCCAGGTATCCTAGCCACTAGACCACATGGGATATAAAGTTAGGAATATAGGCTCCACTGTTGGCTTTATTTCTCAACTCAGAAGATTAATGAGTTACCAAGGCTGACAAAAATGATATTATAAATTATAATATTAACAGCCCAACCACCTTCCAAGTACACCTCTAAATTCATTTCAAGGTATATGCTGTAAATCCGAAAGGCCTACTTCAGACTTTTCTGCAGGCAGCAACAACAAAAGCAAAGTATTTCGTCGTGTTCTAAAGTTTCTACATGTACGCACGCACGCACATACACACATTTATATGTGTTTATGTATATGTATATGTATGAGAATGTATATACACATATACATACATAAACATATATGTACTTCCCACTATGGCACATATATGTATGAGAGCTATTATTATGAAACTATAAAAAAAAGTTTCCTTGTAGAAATAGCCAAAGAATGGACTATACCCTTGATAGTTGGGAAATTGATTTGGAACTGAAATATCAGGCAAATACTTCCTTATGTAAAAGACCTGTAAGGCTGTCACAATATGTTCGGCACCAGTATTTTGGAGCTGGACTTTTCAAACTTTTATCACATGCTACAATTTGCGGCACCCCTAAATGATATCAAGGACCTCGTCCGCTAATGCCAAATACATGAGCAATTCGCTTCAACCTAACTCACATCCAGGTTGAAATATATATATATATATATATATATATATATATATATATATATATATACGTATGTGTATATTTATATTTACATAAATATATACTGTACACACATATAGACATACATACATACGTGTATGTGTATATATATATGCACATATGTGTGTGTATGTGTGTGCAGGTATGTATATATGTATGTGTGTATGTATATATGTGTATGTATATGTATGTATGCGTGTATGTATATATTTACATGTACGTATGTATGTATATAAACTCGCCTGGCTATCACTTACATTCTTCACCCAATTCACCTAAGAAGGCTATCTATCTATTTAACAACTCGCCTTACCTTAGGATAACGTCTGTTCTCCAACTCGCCTGATAACTGCGTCACTTCCTCCTCGCCTGGACCCCCCCCCCCCTCCACTCGCCAGGAGCCGCTTGAGAGAAGCGAATGCTCTCCTCAGTGACTTGATACTCCGACTATAAACAGGAAGACGATTAGAGTATAGCATTTGTTTCACAGAATTATTTATGATTCGCACAAGCAATAGCACAAGTTCCCAGCACGTATGGCAAATCAAATATTTAGAACTAAAGATACAAGTCATGGGTGGGTGCTTCATGCTCGGGATGATGTGGAGCGATGGTGTGGTAGCCTGGTTAGCGTTAAGTGCTTGCTTGCATGCCTTCCCGCTTTCAGCTGCCACCGCTGGCTAGCCTGGTGCGAAAAAGGGAGCAGCTATGCATAAGACTCCCCTGCCAGCTCATAGCCTCTCCATCATCAAGATTCTACAGTGCCTCCTCGTGGCCACCCATGGAAACTAGGTACCTTGCGGTCCTAGGCTGAACTGTGGAGGCTCTTGGAGCAGCAGGAGGCCCTAAAGGTACGGGAGCTATGGCCCACCTGCGTGTGGATACGCCCTGGCTTCGTACTAACTCCTGTCCCCCCACGCCCCCTGGGGTTAATAGGCGGCTGTGGGGAGGCAGGCCTTGCCAGTCGCCCCCCCCCCCCCCCCCCGAGATAACCACTGGCAACGACCAATGTAGATGTTGACGCTGGGGGGAGGGCTAAAGTCCCTCCTACCCAGCAAGTATGGCTTGCTGTGGGTCCCTCTGGGTTGGCGACCGCTGGGACTCGGGTGGGGAGGGGGGGTTACCCCCAATCCCAGCTGGGTCCCAGCGGCCGCCAGCCTGGCGTGATGCTTGTGGGGGAAAGCCCCAGGGAGCCCTGCAGGTGGATTATGGGGCCTGCAGCCAGCCAACCTCCTCTATATGGGGCGGCGTCGGTAGGGGTGGCAGAGGTGGCGCCCACCCGGAGTGACTGCCCGAGGTTAGACCTCAGGCGGACTGTCAGGGTGGGGGCTTGGAACATCCGTTCCCTGCGACAGGACGATTGGTTACCACTACTATTGAGGGAATTGAAACAGCTGAGAGTTGAGGTGGCTGCTCTCTCGGAGGTGAGAAGACCTGGCAGTGGCACGATTAGTGTGGGTGGCTACACCTACTACTGGTCGGGCCGAAGCGATGGCCACCATCTCCAGGGAGTAGCCATAGCCATCTCCAGCAGACTTCAACCCTTGGTAGTTGAGGTCACTCCAGTCGATGAGCGTATCATGGTATTGAGACTGAAGCTTTCATTTGGCTTCATGTCTCTTGTTGCTGTATACGCTCCTACGGATGTATATAAACTTGAGGTGAAAGAGATGTTTTACGCCAAACTTGCATCTGTGGCAGACAGATGTCCTCGGCGAGATATTCGTATTATTCTGGGCGACTTCAATGCGGTATCCGGCTGTGATCGAGCTGGCTACGAGATGTCTGTCGGTCCTCATGGCTCAGGAGCTGATGCTGGCAGCGAGAATAGCCTCCTTTTCCGTGACTTTGCTAGGTCCCAGAAATTGAGGATTTCTGGCTCCTGGTATCAGCGTTCTGACCCGCATCGCTGGACTTGGTACAGCGATACAGGAAGAGTGGCCAAGGAGATCGACCACATCCTCGTTAACACTCGATGGAGGATCCTCCAGAACTGCAGGGTATATCGAAGTGCTGAGTTCTGTGGAACTGATCATAGAACAGTAGTGGCTACTCTCCGGGTCCACTTTAGAACCCCCCGTCGCCCAAATGAACACCCTAGGGTGTTTAATTTGGACAGATTGAGGGAGGACGAGTGTACCCGGGGGTTTGCCGAGGCTATCTCTGGTCGTCTCACAGCACTCGAGGGCCAGACAGACCCTGTTCTTATGTGGGATACCTTAAAGCTTGAAACGCTTGATGCAGCTCAGGAATCCATTGGTGAACGCCCAAGAACAAGACAGAATTCCATCTCGTAGGAGACGCTGGAAGCCACAGATGCTTGTCGTGCGGCTCGACTGTCAGGGGATCGGACCTTGCACCGTTCTCTGGTGCGCAGGACAAGGTCACTGTTGAGAAGGGATAAGGAACAGTTTATCAGTAGTCTTGCAGAGGAGGTCGAAAGCCATTTCCTTGCAAATGACCTTCGTCCTGCCTACCAAGCTCTGAGAAAGCTGAACTCCAAGTCCCCCTCACAGACGGCTGCAGTCCGCTCAGCAAGTGGCCAGATAATCTCAGATCCTGATGGGGTGCGTGTGCATTGGGCTGAGTATTTTGAGCAGTTGTATAAGGTTGATCCACCAACAGTTAACATGGATGCAGGTAATGTTGAGACTCCTCTGCCAGATCCACTCATCAGCGAGGATCCACCCTCCCTGACCGAAACCAGGGGGGCGATCTCCAAGCTGAAGGGTGGTAAAGCAGCAGGTGTCTGTGGCATCCCAGCCGAATTGTTAAAGGCTAGTGGAGAACCTATGGCAAGGGGCTTGCATGCAGTCCTGTCTGCCATCTGGCAGACTGGTACCTTTCCCCCTGACCTGCTGAGGGGTGTGGTCATCCCTCTCTGGAAGGGGAAAGGGGATCGGTGGGACTGCAGCAATCACCGAGGCATTACACTACTCAGTGTACCAGGCAAGGTACTCGCACACATCTTACTGAGACGTATCAGGGACCACCTGTTGAGGCACCAAAGACCGGAGCAATCTGGTTGAACTCCTGGTAAGTCCACAATAGACCACATCCTGGCGCTTCGAATCATTATAGAGCGCCGTCGTGAGTTCGGACGTGGGCTGCTCGCAGCCTACATCGATCTCAAGAAGGCGTTTGACACGGTGCATCGCGAATCTCTCTGGGAGATCCTGAGACTAAGAGGAATTCCAATAAGGATTATTGGACTAATAGCAAACCTGTATACAGGCACTGAAAGTGCTGTAAAGTGTGAATGGGGCCTGTCGAGCTTCTTCCCTGTTAGTTCAGGTGTGAGGCAAGGCTGTGTTCTTGCACCAACACTTTTCAACACTTGCATGGATTGGATACTGGGTAGAGCTACTGTCCAAAGTCACTGTGGAGCAACTCTGGGCAATATCAAGGTTAGAGACCTTGACTTTGCCGATGATGTTGCCGTACTCTCTGAATCTCTGGAAACCCTTGTGGCGGCTCTTGATGCATTTAGCAATGAAGCGAAGCCCCTGGGGCTAGAGGTCTCCTGGACCAAGACCAAGATCCAGGATTTTGGGGGCCTGCTAGGAGACCCTGTACAGTCCATACATGCTTGCGGTGAAAACATTGAAGTCACAAAGAGCTTTAAATACCTCGGTAGTGCATTTCACAACTCTGGGCTGTCAGACCAAGAAGTCAATAGACGGATTGGCCTGGCAGCAGGGGTCATGAAATCTCTCGACAAGAGTATTTGGAGATGTCGGTACCTGTGCAGAAGTTCAAACACTCAAAGTTCAAGTTCAAACACTTTATTCCATTAATTACAATGGGTATTACATTTATAGATATGTTGTTTACATTATGTAATTGGATGTTATATACATAGATATTGTACAGTGCTTGTTTAACAAGATGAAATTTCGTACTTGGCTAGATGTTCACACGCCTGATGTCTTTGATATTTCAGTAGATGTTCTTTCACTTTTGTTTTAAATGTTTTTTGGTTGGAGATATTTCTAATATTTTCTGGTAGTTGGTTCCAGATCACCAGTCCTTGGATTTGCATATTTCTTGCCCCGGTTTCTGTATTCGATCTTTTGATATATAAGGAGTTATTTTGCCTTGTAAGGACACCTGTTATGTTACCTGTTGTTTGTATAGGAAATAGCCAATTTGGGTAATTTCCTTGTATTATTTTATGGATCAGAATACACGTGTCATATTTGTGTTTCTGTTGTACGATTAGCCATTTTAGTTTGTTTATATGTGGTGTGATGTGGTCATATTTATTTAAATTTCTCAGTGCTACTCTTGCCGCGAAGTTCTGTAGTTTATGTGTCCTTTGTATTTGTGTTTTGTTTGTGGAGCCCCAGATGTTAAGACAGTAGTTAAGGATACTAAGTGCTAGTGTTTGTATAACAGCAATTCTTGTTTCTGTGGGTATTTTATTTTTTATATGATTCAAGTATATCAGTGTGCCCATTACTTTTCTGTAGATGTGATCAATGTGTGTCTCGAATGTCATGTATCTGTCTACGTGTACCCCTAGGTTGTTTACTGTTGTGTTGGGTTTGATGAAGCAACCTTGGAAATCAATAACTGTATCTGTGGGTATTTTTGCTATGTTCTGACGGCTGCCAATGAAAATACATTGTGTTTTTTTGTGGATTTAGTTTCAGGCCATTCATATCGAAGTAATTTTTTGCTTCTGTTAGGGTCTGTTTAGTCTTTTCTATCAACTCATTTAGATTGTCTACAGAGGCAGCGTGAAGAAATTGAGAGTCGTCGGCGTACTGAACAAGAAGACAGTTTTTTGCAATTGATGACAAATCATTTATGAATATAGTAAATAAGATTGGGCCAAGGATTGAGCCTTGTGGAACACCGAACGAAACTGATTGCACTTATGATACTTTTTCATGGATTTTAACTGATTGAGTTCTCGCGGACAGGTAACTTTTGAACCAGAAAATATCAATTTCGTGATTTGTTAGTTTGTTTACAAGTAATTTATGGCTGACACTGTCAAACGCCTTCGATAAATCACATAGAGTGAGCAAATTGATCTGGTTATTGTCTATATTATTATATATTTAATTTGTGACTTTTAGTAATGCCGTTTCGGTTGATAATTTATTCCTAAAATCGTGTTGCGTGTTAGATATAAGGTTATTCGCTTCTAAAAATGTTGTTAATTGGTTTGCAACTATTTTCTCGAGAACTTTAGATATTACTGGTAGTATAGTGATCGGTCGATAATTATTGATTTCGTCTCTGTCACCGGATTTGAAAATCGGAGTTATGATGTCATGTTTCCAAAGTGATGGATACACACCGGTGACTATAGATGTATTGATAATTACTGTCAGATAGTATGCAATTGCTGGTAAACTATCGTTTATGAAACGATGTGCAATTCCATCTGCTCCCACTGAATTTGTCGTTTTTAAGTGTTTTATTGTTAGGATAATTGTTTCTACTTCTACTGGTTGCGGTCTGAAGAAGTTTGTTGTAGTGTTCGTTTCGTTTATGTTGTGTTGATATGTGGGGGCGGTTGTCTGTTCAAAAGTGCGTCTACCTACTTCTGCAAAGAAGTTATTAAAGTATTCTGTGTTATTTATGGAATTTTGTTTTCTTCTTAGGCACTAATGTATTTACTAGTTTCCACGTTTCAGCAGAATCGCTTCTGCATTCATTGAACTTATTTTTAAAATAATTAGTTTTCGCCCAGCGGAGGAGTGTTTTCACATTTTTCTTCTTTTGTTTGTATTCAGCCTGAAGGGTGGAGTCAAATCTGTTTATCTTGAGAGCTTCGTGAGTATTATTTCTATCATTTATGGCCCTCTTAATGTTGTCATTTATCCAGGGGGCGGGAGGACGCCTAACTGTTTTTGTTTTAAAAGGAGCGCACGCATCGAGGCCGTTCTTTATCACGTTTGTAAGAATATTAACTTGTCTGTCAACGTCGTCAGTTGTTAAGATCTCTGACAGTGACGAGTCATTGGCTATAATATGTTGACAGAATAATTGAGGATCGTACTGCGTTAGGTCGCGAGAGGTTTTACTGACTGGTTTTCGCTTTGTCTTTACTATATTCAAGGTCAAGGTTATAAGCTCGTGATCAGCAATGTGGCATGGGACAGCGTCTGCGTGTAGTGTAATATCGGGTCTGTTTGTTATTATAACATCTAATATGGATGAGGTGTTTTCTGTAATCCTTGTAGGCTTCTTTATAAGTTGTTTTAATTTGTTTTTGTTAATTATCCCATTTAATTTTGCATTTGGTTTACTTAGATCGTCATTTAAATCACCTAAGATGAAAAGTGGTTTACTCTTTGTTGACATTTCTCTGAGAATATTTTCTAGGTAGTCAAATGATTCTGTGGTGGCATGAGGGTGTCTGTAGATTGTGCCGACGAGGAAGGAAGGATACATACTGCTTTGTACGGTTACCCAGATGTCCTCTACTGCTGTATGATTTACAGTTGCAGAGGAGATCTTATTTGATTTAAGGGTATCGCTTACATATATGCAGACTCCACCTCCACGTCCTGTATCACATCTGTAGACGTGAAAGTTTGGGATGCTGATGAAACTGCTCGATATTTCTTGGTGAAGCCAGGTTTCACTGATACACAAAATATCAATGTTTCTCTCCTTAATTATCAATTTGATTTCTTCGAAATGACCGAGGAGGGACTGTGCATTGATGTGTTCTATAGTGATGGTGTTAAGTGGTTTGACCGCCGGATTTGCGACGTCAAACATTCTGCTCGCCTTTGTACTTGTTTCTATTTAGGAATACTTTTACGTTGTTGGGAAAGATGTCGGACTCTAAGAAAATATCTGGTTTTATATCTTTGCCCCTTATGGTGACTGTGAAGCTAGAGTAGTAATCATGTGTCATTTTTGTTTTAAAGGCTTTGACATGGGCAATTTGATTGAAATTATTTTCCAAGAAGTCTTCAATATCGTCTTCATCTGTATCTGGGTGGCAACTCGTGATGTAAAGGTACACTACCTGAGGACGGCCGGCACCTTGCAAGGGTTTTGGCGAGTGGCGTTCCTCCCTTGTTTTTCTTTTTTGTTTTCTGGAGTTGACTTGAACGAAACCTTCCTCATCTTGGTGGGGCTGCGGCTGCTCGTTTGTTTGTTTGTTTATTTCCGCTCGTTCCGCGTAGTTGTTGATGATGAGCTGTGGTGTTTGTGGAGCAGGAGGGGTAGTAGGGGGGGCAGGTACTCCAGGCACGTGGTGGTGTGTCGTGTCTTCCCACTGGCCATTTGGTGGGAGATTTTTTTGCTTGTTTTTCCTTTTACTATTTCTAACGTAGCTTCTCCTAGGTGTGACTTGTGTAGAGGCTTCGTTCCTCATACCGGTTGGGGACGAGTCAGCGTTGTTTTTGGGCAGACGCTTACGTGGCTCCGGACGAGGGGTGGCTGGCGCGTCAGCAAGATCGTGAGTCTGCTGGGTCGGAGTGGGTAGAAAGGGAGTGGGTAGTGGGGACGGAGTGGTGGGGGAGGGTGGTGGTGGTGGGGGGGAGCTAGGAGAGGCGATGGTCGTGGGTGCTGCCGTGGTGGGTGTAGGAGTGTGTTTAATTTGTGGTGTAGAGGTAGATGTCATTCTGCCAGGGGGAGGGGATGCAAAGGGGAAGGATTGGTAGGCGGATTGATCGTGGGCAGGGGTTGGGAGATCAGATATTGCGTGATGGGATGTGGTCGAGGATGTTGTGACGAAAGCTTCCTTTCCGCATTCCTGCGGCTGAGAAGGCATCGCACCTTGGCTAATTAGACTGTTGATTGCAGATTGTTGTTCGGAGAACATTCCGATCAGCAGATCAATCTTATTTTCAAAAAGATCTTGATTGATGAGGGAGGGTTCGTGTTGAGTTTGTGTATTTTGGTGTTTTGGTTTTTGAAAGATTTTTACAAATGGTGTAGAGATACCTGTTTTCTTAGGGGGTGGAGACCAGTCAGTGGCGGGAGTGTCTGTCGTTGTTGTAGCAAACACTATATTGTCCTCTTTTAAACACTGATCGATCATGGTATGCACTATGGAGTTTGTCATCCTTTTAATGTCTTTAGTTATATTTCTTGTCCTTCTCGAGTCTGATATATGCAGAATGATATTGTAGGCGTTTTCGATCTCATCCGGGCTATACAGTTTCCGGATTTGATCACACAGAACCATCCGAGCCCATGCTTTTTTTGTTGCAATAAAGCATAGGATCGTGTTTAACACTATGGTTATGCTGCCTACCTGATAGACGGCTTTTCTGTCTTCATTGTTCTCAGTTTTATCACTGTTGTAATTACTGATCGGGCTGCTGTGGTTGTCCGGGTTGCTGGGTCGCCATGGGGGTGCCCATCGTCATGGGCGAGGGAGCAGCTTTGACCCGCGCTGCCAAGGGGCCCATATCCTATGGCGGAGGTCCCATTACCCTGGGAAGGGGGCACGTAACCCTGGGCCAAGGGTCCCCTTTCACTCTGGGGATTAGAGCTCGGGCTAGCTGTCCGAGGAAGCACCGGGGAAGCTCCCTGGCTGGCCCCCTGTGACCCGGGGAGGGTAGTCAGATTTCCCTCTGACTCTGTGGGACCATGAGATGCCATGGTTTGCTGAGCTGTTAGGCGGCGGCGGAGAGGAAGCAAAAACACGTCCGTTCACCACGGCGGCTAGACTCAGAAGGACCAAGTTACGAGTTTTCAGGGCCCTGATACTCCCAGTTTTACTCTATGGACACTATCTTGTGCTCTGGAATCTCGTCTTGATGCCTTTTGTAACAGATCCTTGCGCCAGATCATGGGGTACAGTTGGCGGGACCATGTGTCGAACCAACGGCTGCACCGTGAGACCGGTACAGGACCTGTTACTTGCACAATCCGTGATTGCCAACTCAGGCTATATGGCCACTTGGCTCGACTCCCACAGGATGATCCTGCCCATCAGGTTGTCTCTGTCCGAGACAACCCTGGGTGGAGGAGGCCTGTGGAACGACCGAGAAGGTCGTGGCTTGGGCAGATCGATCAAACCTGTCGTGAGGAACTAGAGATGGGCCGGGCCCCTGCCTGACGGCTCGCCATGAGGGATCCTCGTAGGTGGAAGCGGAGGGTGGATGCGGCTATGCGCCCCTGCCGGCGTTAGCTCCATAATGATGATGATGATGAATGATACAAGTCAAGCCTCTTCGGTGTCAGGTAAGTTATCATTTCAAGTTCTATTTCTCAAGAATACGTGAATGCGAGATGTAGTTTATTGGCCTTTGAGATTACTTGAGATTGGCGACAATAACATCACAGATTGTAAGTTCCAAGTCAACATACTTGAACAGTCTCTTTTTAGAAGTGTTAAATGAAAGCCAGCATGCTCTGCATTTTATCCCTTAACATTATCGAAGTTGCATCATGCAATATTAGTGATTTAACTTTGATTAACGATTAACTTTCGAAAGTGGGTACCATCTTATATATTTGACTTGCAGTGCACCTTAGTGTAATGTGTGGCTAAAAGCTAAAGTTTAAACAGTTCAAAACTTAAATAGCGTGTTTATAGCAAACTCGTAGATGAATCGTGTTCATTGCGACAAATGTAGAAAAAGGTATGAATGAGAAAGAACATCTCCAAGGGGAATGACATGTATTTGACCGGTTTCGATTACATCTTCGACAGATATGATTTAATCGAAACCGATCATATAGATCTTTTGCACTGAGATGCTCTCATTCTCATTCATACTTTCAAAATATATTAAATTAGGTTAGCTTGGCTTATTCTATATTATTTTGGTCAATATTGCCAAAGTTACAGAGGACAAGCAAATTATTCGCTAGCCTGGTCTTTTATTTCGTTCATGTTTGGCCCACTTTTTACTGTTCCTTCACGAAGACCTCGGCTTCGTCGGGAGTGTTAGGTCAGGCCTGCTCCGCCGACAGTCCAGAAGACGATTAGCTGTTGGAGCTGATATCCTGGAAAAAAAACTATATTTTTCCCATATCCCTGACAGTTCACAGGGTTCGAGAATAAGAAACCAGAGTTCGAGCTAGTGCTTGAAAGAGGGCTTCTGCTGCAACAATACATACAAGGCGCCCTCCAGCCCCCACCCCACCTTCTCCATTTCCTGCTCCTGCTATTGATGATGACACTCCTCCTCCAGCAGAGGTTCTCATGCCGGAGGACGCACCATTTCCGCGATGAAGGAGGTGTCCACACCGCTGGAGGCAGCACCGAAGACGGAAGGAGACATACATAAGTCTCCCTGTGTCCAGCTCTGTGCTTCTAGGAGTTCCACGGGTTCGAGAGCTCACTGAATGTCTACTGGGAAGTAGACCCACTATATTTTCGATTAATTACTTTAACAAGGTACATTCGTGATATGGTTTAGATAAGCCGCCAAACATAAACATAAAAACGTCTCTCACAAAGGGCTGTACCTTTTCTAACTTTCTAACCTCCAATTTACCTTGGGTCGCTCCTCCATTCCAACCTGTTAGTGAGTTAGATTGAAGCAAATTGCTTATGCATTTGACATCAATGGACGAAGTCTTTGATATTCTTTAGTTGTAGCATGTGATATGGGTCCTCTGGAAAAAGTTTGAGAAAGTCCACCTCAAAAATACAGGTGCCGTACATGCCAGGTCTTTTGTATAATATTTCTGCATTTGCTTGCAGTTGCGAAGTGCATCTGTCTACATGGTAACTATTTCAGTTCCCAATCAATTACCCCACTATCCTTTCTTTGGTTACATTGGGAACATTTTTTTAAGTCGGGCACAATTCAGTATCATATTAACATCTTTCATATATATGTGTCTTAGTTGGAAGTGCATATGTGTATGCGTGTGCGTGCATGTGTTTGTGTGTAATCACCATTAATTATTCTGTTTAATATAGGTTTTGGGTTACAATTTTAGTTTCATGTATGTAGACATAATAATTATTACTAAATATATCAACACGGACACATGAACACTGCCGTTCATTAAAAGAGGAGCTTTATTTATGAGTATGGCCTCGATGGCGCAGTAGGCAGCGCGTCAGTCTCATAATCTGAAGGTCGTGAGTTCGAGCCTCACTCGGGGCAACGTTTTCATAGCTGTTGTCTCCAGTAATATACAACCAGGGAAAATCTAGACATGACAAAATAGTACCAGTGCATTGGAATTTCACCATCTGTGTAAGAATATTCAGTAGCTGTTATTTTTCCTCAAAATTGCAGATCTTTCAAGGGATACTTGCATATATCTAAAAGTTATTCCCATGCCGGGAATCGAACCCGGGCCTCCTGGGTGAAAGCCAGGTATCCTAGCCACTAGACCACATGGGATGTGCTAATGGGAATACAAGTGCCGTTATGAACTTTATTTCTCATCTCGGATAATTAATGGGTTACCAAGGCTGATAAAAAATAAGAATATCAATACTAGCAATATTAACAGCAGAACCATCTATCAAGTACACTCCTAAATTCACCTGAGTGATATCTGCTGCATATCTGATAGGCCTACCTCTGACAAGTCTCTACAGGCAGAAACTTGTCAGAGGTAGGCAGGCTGGAATCCAGAAATAACAAGGGAGGTTGGAGGAGCGACCCGAGGTAAATAGGCGGCAAGAAGGCGAGTCACAGGAAATAATACAGCCCTGTGTGAGATGGAGAAATGGAGACAGTCCCCAGGTGGGTTGGGGAAGAGAAGCTAGTTCACAAGTGAGCTGGGAAATGAAAATTGAGGCAGACCCCAGGCATCAGAGGAAATGAGGTAGTGACCGGTTGAACTAGGGAAAGGAGGTCAACTAGACGAGAGAAGGCAGTCTCAAGTTATCTAGAGAAATGGAGGCAATCCTCAAATGAAATAGAAAGGAGACAGTTTCCAATAAAATAAGAAGGTAGTTTCCAGCTGGAGGAAAGGCAATCACTAGATGAGCTCAAGAGAAGGTAGTCCTCAGGTGTGTTAGATAAGTTGAGATTGTTGCCAGGTAAGTTAGAGAGGATTCAGAACCCAGGTGAGGTGAAGAAGATTGTTCCCAGGTGAAGGAGAAAAGGCATCTCGTGGGACCGATTTAAGGAAACGACTCACTCATACGAAGTTTCATATTTATAGCTTTCATATATATGTATCTTAGAGGGAAGTACATATATGTGTGTAACCACCCATGCTGACGGGTCACACCTATACATGTACCGGGTGTGGACCGGTAATGACGGGTACGAGTACTGGCGTGGTACATTTCTGGTTCGTTCGTCTGGGAATGGCTGTACACGTGATTGCTATACGGCTGTATGAATGACTGTTTTTGAACTATTTGGTATGTACATAAGTGTGTATATGGGTAGTTATGTTTGTGCAACTATATGTGTACATATATAGGTGTGCATGTGTTTTCTGTCTTGTTTGTGTCTGTGCGCGGAACTGTGTGTGTGTGTGATATAAGTTTGCGTATGCGTTTTACATTGCATATTTGTTTTGTCGGCTGTGTCTGGGTTTCTCGGTCGACCCGGCTCCTTCTGGCGGAACCTCCTCAGAACGAACCTGAGGAGGATCCCCAGCAGGCGAACATGCCTGTTGACACGCCTTGCCGGAGGTGGCGGCGATGTGCGCTCTGCCGGAGGAACCACAGGTGCAGGCAGTAGACCAGGATCCTGTGCAGTTGCTGCAGCGTCTCCCTCTGCCCAACGCCATGCTTCAGGCATACCACAGGTGTGGGGCTTTGTTGTTGGTTCTTTTCTTTTTTTCCCCCCAACACCGTACTTTTTTACAAACATACCACGCCTAAAAGGCACAAGTGTGGGCTTTTTTGTTGTTTTCGTTTTTTTCTTAGAAAAAAAATCGATGTATCGCTGCTTTCTCGTTCTCTCAACAACACAAACTCCCAAATATTCCTATAATGGAGTAATGTACTACAGTATAAGACAAAAATACCCTCTTATGACATATCATATGGCTACAGTAGTCTACAATCCTTCACGTGTTCCTGGAGGTTGAGGTTAAACGCAAGCCAGCCGCCAGAGCGCGATGAAACTTCGCACGGGCACTGAAACGCTCAGTGCGCGCGGCCCGGAAAGAGAACCATTGCATGACTGTTTTGTCGGCTGTGTCTGTTTCTATCTCCCGGATTACTTTTTATTTTATTTCTGCTTTTCTCTCCCGGAACACCAGTTGCTGAGCAGTTTTCTGACCCGTATACATTGCAATGCAAGTCCTCAAAACAGTACCTCTATTGTAATTAGTATCGCCTCGATGTGTATATATATGTATATGTGTAATATATATACGTACACACATACATATCAGTAATTACTAATTACTACTAATATATTAACACGAACACAAGAATCATGTCGTTCTTTAGTATAAGAAAAGTTCAATATGATAAGGCCTCGATGGCGCAGTAGGCAGCGCGTCAGTCTCATAATCTGAAGGTCGTGAGTTCGAGCCTCACTCGGGGCACAGTTTTCATAGCTGATATGCACAGTAATATACAAATGGCAAAATCTTGACATGAGAATATAGTGCCTGTGTATCGGGAATTTCACCATCTCTGTAAGAATGTTCCGTAGCTGTTATTTTTCGTCAGAAATGCAGATCTTTTAAGAGATACTTGCATGTATCTAAAAGTTATTCCCATGCCGGGAATCGAACCCGGGCCTCCTGGGTGAAAGCCAGGTATCCTAGCCACTAGACCACATGGGATATTCCTTATTTCCCATCTCAGATATTTCATGACTTACCAAGGCTGATAAAACTACAATATTAGTAGGTATAATAATATTAATAGCCTAACCACCTGCCAAGTACACTTCTAAATTACTTTCAGGGTATATGCTGGATATCTGATAGGCCTACCTCTGAGAAGTTTCTTCAGGTAGCAACAACCAAAGAAAAACATTTTGTCGTGTTCTAAAGATTCTTCATGTACGCATGCACGCATGCACACACACGCACAAATATTTATATGTGAATTAAGTGTACACATATATACATACATAAACACACATATATGTACTTCCCATTAAGGCAAGTACATATATGTGCGGAAACTATTAATATGAAACTGAATGTTAAGAGAGAAAGTTAAATCACAATTTCCACAATTCCCAAGGCAAGGAGAATGCTAATCCAGATGTTAGCTTTCATTCAGCACTTCTAAAAAAAGGACCATAATTCACGTACGTTCACTCAAGGCTTACAGTCTGTGATGTAAGGTCGACAATCCCAAGAAACGGATAGTAATGTAGTGTCAAATGCTTGTCGAGACCTCCACGCCTTCATCAGAGGCCAATAAACTACATCACGGATTCACGGATTCTTGCGAAATAGAACTTCGAAAGATACCTTACCTGACGCAGAAGAGATCTGACTTGTATCTTTAGTTCTAAATGTTTAATGTCATACGTGCTGGGAACTTTCTCTATTGCTTACACGAATCATCAGTCATTCTGTAAAACAAAATATTGTACTGTAGTCCTTTTCCAGTTTCGAGTCGGAGTAGCAAGTCACCGAGGAGAGCGTTGGCTTCTCTCATGCGGGCAGTTCCGGGTGAGTTGGAGTCGAGATGTTAAACCGATGGCATTCCAGGTGAATTACGCAAAGCAAGTAAGTAATCGCCTGGTGAGTTTGTATACATACATACATATATATAAAATGTACACACATACATACATGAAACATAGACATACATAATATATATATACTTACACATATACATACTTATACACACATACATGCATAGATTGATACATACATACACATATATGTACATAAATATACATATTCACTTATTTCTATATATGTGTGTGTGTGTGTGTGTGTGTATGTGTGTGTGTGTGTGTGTGTGTGTGTGTGTGTGTGTGTGTGTGTGTGTGTGTGTGTGTGTGTGTGTGTGTGTGTGTGTGTGTGTGTGTGTGCAGTTTATATGCATATATATATACACATATACATATATGTACGTTTATATCATATACATACATACATACGTACATACGTATATATATATATATATATATATGCATACGTTTATATATATATATATATATGCATATATATATATATATATATATATATATATATACGTCTATATGTATGTATATATATATCATATATGTTTACATATGAATATACGCACCCCCTCCTACCCCCTCCCTCCATGTAAAAAGCTTCGTGAATCATGAGTAGCGAGTTTGCTCAAACTTACGAGTTCAGATGACATCAAACTGCCAGTGAGTCGTTTCCTTAAATCGGGCACTGGAGATGCCTTCTCTCCTTCAATTCACCTGGGAACAATCTTTTCACCTGGGTTCTGCATCCTCTCCTCTAACTCTCCTGGCAACAATATCAACTTCTCCAACACACCTGAGGACTACCTTCTCTTCACTAACTCATCTAATGACTGCCTATCCTTCAGGTGCAAACTACCTTCTTTCCTTCCTGGGAACTGCCTCATTTCTAGTGTATTTAAAGATTACCTCCATTTCCAAAGCTAACTTGAGATTGCCTCCCTAGTTCACCCGGTTACTACCTCATTTCCAATCTCATACAGGGCTGAATCTTTTCCTCCGACTCGCCTTCTCGCCTCCTATTCACCTTCGGTCGCTCCTCCAACCTCCCTTGTTATTTCAGGATTCCAACCTGGTAGTGAGTTAGGATCAATTTCCTAACTAGCAAGGGTATACTCCTTTCTTTGGCTAGTTCTACAAGGGAACTTTCTTCTAGTTTCATCGTATTAACTTTCAACCATATTTGTTCCTTAGTGGGAAGTACACATATATGTTTATGTATATTTATGTGTATATACATTCTTATACATATAAATACACATAAACAAACATATAAATGTGTGTATGTGCGTGCGTGCGTACATGTAAAACTTTAGAACACGACGAAAGGCTTTGCTTTTGTTGTTGCTACCTGCAAACACGTCAGAAGTAGGCCTGTTGGATTTGCAGCATATACCTTGAAATTAATTTAGAGGTGTACTTGGAAGGTGGTTGGGCTATTAATATTATTATCATTATTAATATTATTTTTCACCAGCCTTGGTAACTTGGTTAATATTATAATTTATAATATCATTTTTGTCAGCCTTGGTAACTCATTAATCGTCTGAGTTGAGAAATAAAGTTGACAGTAGAACTTATATTTTAAACATATCCCATGTGGTCTAGTGGCTAGGATACCTGGCTTTCACCCAGGAGGCCCGGGTTCGATTCCCGGCATGGGAATAGCTTTTAGATACATACAAGCAGCCATTGAAAGATCTGCAATTCTGATGAAAAATACCGGTTGCTGAATATTCTTACAGATATGGTGAAATTCCCGATATTCTTGCATTACATTGTCATGTCTGGATTATCTCCGTTTGTATATTGATATATATAACAGGTAATAAAAATTTGCCCCGAGTGAGGATCGAACTCACGACCTTCAGATTATGAGACTGACGCGCTGCCTACTGCGCCATCGAGGCCATATCATTCTTAACTTTTCTTATAGTAAAGAACGACACAATTCATGTGTTCGTTGTTAATATATTAGCAGTAATTAGTAATTACTGATATGTATGTGTACGTATACACGCACACACACACACGCACACACGCACACACACACACACACACACACACACACACACGCACGCACGCACACACGCACACACGCACACACGCACACACGCACACACGCACACGCATACACGCACACACGCACACACACACACACACACACACACACACAGAGAGGCGATAGATACAATAGAGGTACAGTTTTGATGACTCGGAGTATTTCTAAGAAAAATCATAATTATAAACCCTTGATAGTTGAGTAATTGATTGGGAACTGACAGAGTTATCATGCAGGCAGATGCACGCAGCGACTGCAGACAAATACAAAAAGTATCAACTTATACAAAAGACCTGTAATGGCTGTCACACTATGTTAGACACCTGTATTTTGAAATTTAATAGAGAGTACCCATATCACATGCTACAATTTGCCACACCCCTAAAGAATATTAAAGACCTCGTCCATTAAAGCAAAATACATGAGCAATTCGCTTCAACCTTCAGATTATGAGACTGACACTACCAGGTTGGAATCCACAAATCCACAAGGGAGGTTGGAGGAGCGACCCAAGGTGAATACGAGGCGAGGAGGCGAGTCGGAGGAAAAGATGCAGCCCTATGTGAGACTGAAAAAAATTAACAATTATGTGTATATGTTTATGGTTGGAGGTCTTATCTAAACAACAAAAACAATTAATATGTTATGTTTATATCACTGATTGAAAAAACTGAATGAATTCAGGGAACTCACTATTGCCATATCCAGACTATAGGAAAATATGTTTCCAGGATGTCAGAGCCACGCCTCGCTCCAGCAGCCAATCGCCATATTGTGCTCGGACCGTCGGCGAAGTGAAGCTAACCTCACGCTGCCGGCGAAGAAGACCGAGGCCTTCGAGAAAGGACAGTAAAAAGCGGGCGAGACATGAGCAAAATGAAAGACCAGGCTGGCGATTACTTAGCTTGACCTCTGCTCGGCCAAATGCCATTCCAAGTGCGACTAGACGTCAGAGCATGTGGCAGAACGTCAACTGACGCGGAAAATATCGTGAAGGTTGAAACGAATCACGAATCATGACGCTACAGCCATACCCGGTACGAAGCCGAAATATCTAAGCTGGCTGTTGCTGTCTCCGTCGCCATATTGCGGGTCACATTGCCAAATTTATCAAGTAATTTCAGATATCATCTGGAAATTGCACAAGCTATTATTAGCCAATATTGATCATATATAATATAGCACATGCTAAGCTAAACTAAGTAAATATATGTGTGTGTGTGTGTGTGTGTGTGTGTGTGTGTGTGTGTGTACATACACACGCATGTATGTATGTCTATATATGTGTGCACAGTATAAACATTTATGTAAATATATATATATACATATGTATATATATATGCGTATATATATGTGTGTATATGTATACGAATATATATATATATAGTTTTACATATATGTGTATATGTATATTTATGCGTATATATATATATATATAGACACAAACTCTCGCCCCGTCGCCGTGGGATAATTTACCGATTTTTCATCTTGACAAAGTCGGACACTTTCCGAATATAACTTGTCTTTTTTTGTCTTTCTCAAAGAATGTTGAAATCAATGCGAAAACTTGAAATTACACATTACTTTACTAGGGCCAAACTTAAACAATATTGCTCCGAACATCGTAATATTCTCTTCAACTTAACCTGCATTTAGTCATACTTCTGGGTTAAACGACGCAAGTCAACACACCCCTTCCATCTACCCCCGTGTAAAAAGCTTCGTGAATCATGAGTAGCGAGTTTGCCCAAACTTTCGAGCTCAGATAACATCAACTTACGAGTGAGTCGTTTCCTTAAATCGGTCCCACGAGATGCCCTTTCTTCTCCAGTTCATCTGGGAACAATCTTCACTTCACCTGGGTTCTGCATCCTCTCCTCTAATTCTCCTGGCAACAATCTCAACTTCTCCAACACACCTGAGGACTACCTTCACTTTTCTAACTCATCTAGTGACTGCCTCTCCTCCTGCTGGAAACTACCTTTCCTTCCCTTAACTTTCTGGGAACTGCCTCCATTTTAGTTTATTTAAGGATTACCTTCATTTTTCAGGCTAACTTGAGATTGTCTCCCTAGTTTACAGGGTCACTACCTCGTTTCCTCTAACTCACCTGGGGTCTGCCTCAATTTTTATTTTCCAGCTCACTTGTAGACTATCTTCTCTGTTCCAACCCCCTGTTCCTCCATCTCACATTGAGCTGAATCTCTGTTCCAATCCACCTGGGAGCCACCTCCATTTCTTCATCTCACATAGAGCTGAATCTTTTCCTCCGACTCGCCTTCTCGCCTCCTATTCACCTTGAGTCGCTCCTCCAACCTCCCTTGTTATTTCTGGATTCCAACCTGGTAGTGAGTTAGGTTGAAGCGAATTGCTCATGTATTTGGCATCAGCGGACGAGGTCCTTGATATCATTTAGGGGTGCTGCAAATTGTAGTATGTGATATGGGTACATTATAAAAGTTTGAAAAGTCAAACTCCAAAATACAGGTGCCGAACATATTGTGACAGCCTTACAGGTCTTTTGCATAAGGCAGAATTTGCCTCCATGGTAGATATTTCAGTTCCAAATCAATTTCCCAACGATCAAGGGTATACTCCTTTCTTTGGTTATTTCTGCAAGGAAACCTTTTTTTTATAGTTTCATATTAATAGCTCTCATACATATATGTGCCATAGTGGGAAGTACATATATGTTTATGTATGTATATGTGTATATACATTCTTATACATATATATATACATAAACACATATAAATGTGTGTGTCTGTGCGTGCGTGCGTATATGTAGAAACTTTAGAACACGACAAAATGCTTTGCTTTTGTTGTTGCTGCCTGCAGAAACGTCAGAAGTAGGCCTGTCGGATTTGCTGCATATACCTTGAAATGAATTTAGAGGTGTACTTGGAAGGTGGTTGGGCTGTTAATATTATCATTTATAATATCATTTTTGTCAGCCTTGATAACTCATTAATCATCTGAGTTGAGAAATAAAACTAACAGTGGAGCTTATATTCTAAACATTATATCCCATGTGGTCTAGTGGCTAAGATACCTGGCTTTCACCCAGGAGGCCCGGCATGGGAATAACTTTTAGATACATGCAAGTATCTCTTGACAAATCTGCAATTCTGACGAAAAATAACGGCTGCTGAATATTCTTACAGAGGTGGTGAACTTCCCAATACGCTGGCACTATATTGTCACGTCTAGATTATTCCCGTTTTTATATTACTGGAAATAACAGCTATGAAAACTATGCCCCGAGTGAGGCTCGAACTCACGACCTTCAGATTATGAGACTGACGCGCTGCCTACTGCGCCATCGAGGCCATATAATAACCAACTTTTCTTATACTGAAGAACGACATAATTCATATGTTCGTGTTAGTTAGAAACAGACACAGCCGACAAAACAATAATGCAATGGTTCTCTTTCCGGGCCGCGCGCACTGAGCGTTCCAGTGCCCGAGCGAAGTTTCATCGCGCTCTGGCGGCTGGCTTGCGTGTAACCTCAACCTCTAGGAACACGTGAAGGTTTGTAGACTACTGTAGCCATATGATATGTCATAAGAGGGTATTTTTTTCTTATCCTGTAGTGCATTACTCCATTATAGGAATGTTTGGGAGTTTGTGTTGTTGAGAGAACATGAAAGCAGCGATACATCGATTTTTTTTTTTTCTAAGAAAAAAACGAAAACAACAAAAAAGCCCACACTTATGCCTTTCAGGCGTGTTATGTTTGTAAAAAAGTACGGTGTTGGGGGAAATAATAAAAATAGAACCAACAACAAAGCCCCACACCTGTGGTATGCCTGAAGCATGGCGTTGGGCAGAGGGAGACGCTGCAGCAACTGCACAGGATCCTGGTCTACTCCCTGCACCTGTGGTTCCTCCGGCAGAGCGCACATCGCCGCCACCTCCGGAGAGGCGTGTCAACAGGCATGTTCGCCTGCTGGGGATCCTCCTCAGGTTCGTCCTGAGGAGGTTCCGCCAGAAGGAGCCGGGGCGACCGAGAAACCCAGACACAGCCGACAAAACAAATATGCAATGTAAAACGCATTCGCAAACTTATATCATGCACACACACACACACAGTTGCAGGCACATATTTCCACACATAGCCACAAAAACACACGCCGACAAACACAAACAAGACGGAAAACACATGCACACCTATATATGCACACATATAGTTGCACAAACATAATTACCCATATACACACTTATGTACATACCAAATAGTTCAAAAACAGTCATTCATACAGCCGTATAGCAATCACGTGTACAGCCATTTCCAGAAGAACGGACCAGAAATGTACCACGCCGGTACTCGTACCCTTCAGTACCGGTCCACACCCGGTACATGTATAGGTGTGACCCGTCAGCATGGGTGGTCACACACATGTATGTACTTCCCACTAAGGCACATATATATGAAAGCTATAAATATGAAACTTTGTACGAGTGAGTCGTTTCCTTAAATCGGTCCCACGAGATGCCTTTTCTCCTTCACCTGGGAACAATCTTCTTCACCTTACCCAGGTTCTGCGTCCTCTCTAACTTACCTGGCAACAATCTCAACTTATCTAACACACCTAAGGACTACCTTCTCTTGAGCTCATCTAGTGATTGCCTTTCATCCAGCTGGAAATTACCTTATTTTTTTGGAAACTGTCTCCTTTCTAGTTCATTTGGGGATTACCTCCATTTCTCTAGATAACTTGAGACTGCCTTCTCTCGTCTAGTTCACCTCCTTTCCCTAGTTCAACCGGTCACTTCCTCTGGGGTCTGCCTCAATTTTCATTTCCCAGCTCACTTGTGAACTAGCTTCTCTTCTCCAACCCACCTGGGGACTGTCTCCATTTCTCCATCACACAAGGCTGTATCTTTTCTTCTGACTCGCCTTCTTGCCGCCTTTTTACCTTGGGTCGCTCCTCCAACCTCCCTTGTTATTTCTGGATTCCAGCCTGCCTACCTCTGACAAGTTTCTGCCTGTAGAAACTTGTCATAGGTAGGCCTATCAGATATGCAGCAGATATCACTCAGGCGAATTTAGGAGTGTACTTGATAGATGGTTGTGCTGTTAATATTGTTATTATTGATATTGTTATTTTTATTAGCCTTGGTAACCCATTGATTATCCGAGATGAGAAATAAAATTCATAACGGCACTTGTATATCCCTTAACACATCCCATGTGGTCTAGTTTTAGATGCATGCAAGTATCCCTTGAAAGATCTGCAATTTTGACAGAAAATAATAGCTACTGAATATTCCTATACAGATGGTGAAATTCCCAATGCACTGGCACTATTTTGTCCTGTCTAGATTTTCCCTGGTTGTATATTACTGGAGACAACAGCCATGAAAACGTTGCCCCGAGTGAGGCTCGAACTCACGACCTTCAGATTATGAGACTGACGCGCTGCCTACTGCGCCATCGAGGCCATACAAAAGGTGAAAGGTCCTCTTTTAATGAACGGCAGTGTTCATATGTCCGTGTTGATATATTTAGTAATAATTATTATGTCTTCATACATGAAACTAAAATTGTAACCCAAAACCATCGAGGCCATAGAAGTAAAGGCTTTACTTACAATGAAGAATGATACAATTCATGTGTTTGTGTTAATATATTAGTAGTAATTAGTAATTACTGATATGTATGTGTGTTGGTATATATATTACACATATACATATATATACGCATCGAGGCGATAGATAATTACCATAAAGGTACTGTTTTAATGGCTTTTAATTGCAATATAGACGGGTCAGAAAACTGCTCTGCAACTGGTGTTCCGGGAGAGAAAAGCAGCAATAAAATAAAAGCAATCCGGGAGATAGAAACAGACACAGCCGACAAAACAGTCATGCAATGGTTCTCTTTCCGGGCCGCGCGCACTGAGCGTTTCAGTGCCCGAGCGAAGTTTCATCGCGTTCTGGCGGCTGGCTTGCGTGTAACCTCAACCTCTAGGAACACGTGAAGGTTGTAGACTACTGTAGCCATACATCATTTTTTTTTTTTTTTCAAAGAAAAAAACGAAAACAACAACAACAACAAAAAAAGCCACACTTGTGCCTTTCAGGCGTGGTATGTTTGTAAAAAATACGGTGTCGGGAAAAAAAAAAAAAAAAAAAAAAAAAATAGAACCAACAACAAAGCCCCAGACCTGTGGTATGCCTGAAGCATGGCGTTGGGCAGAGGGAGACGCTGCAGCAACTGCACATGATCCTGGTCTACTTCCTGCACCTGTGGTTCCTCCGGCAGAGCGCACATCGCCGCCACCTCCGGAGAGGCGTGTCAACAGGCATGTTCGCCTGCTGGGGATCCTCCTCAGGTTCGTTCTGACGAGATTCCGCCAGAAGGAGCCGGGGCGACCGAGAAACCCAGACACAGCCGACAAAACAAGTATGCAGTGTAAAACGCATACGCAAACTTATATCACACATACACACAAACACACACACACACACACACACACAGTTGCGGGCACAGATTTCCACACATAGCCACAAAAAAACACGCCGACAAACACATACAAGACAGAAAACACATGCATACCTATATATGCACACATATAGTTGCACAAACATAATTACCAATATATATGCTTATGTAGATACAAAAAAAAAATCAAAAACAGTTATTCATACAGCCGTATAGCAATCACGTGTACAGCCATTCCCAGAAGAATGGACCTTAAATGTACCGCGCCGGTACTCGTACCCGTCAGTACGGGTCCACACCCGGTACATGTATAGGTGTGACCCGTCAGCAGGGGTGGTCACACACATATATGTACTTCCCACCAAGGCACATATATATGAAAGCTATAAATATGAAACTTCGTACGAGTGAGTCGTTTCCTTAAATCGGTCCCACGAGATGCCTTTTCTCCTTCACCTGGGAACAATTTTCTTCGCCTTACCTAGGTTCTGCGTCCTCTCTAACTTACCTGGCAACAATCTCAACTTCTCTAACACACCTGAGGACTACCTTCTCTTGAGCTCATCTAGTGATTGCCTTTCCGCCAGCTGGAAATTACCTTCTTATTTTGTTGGAAACTGTCTCCTTTTTAGTTCATTTGGGGATTACCTCCATTTCTCTAGATAACTTGAGACTGCCTTCTCTCGTCTAGTTCTCTTTTCCCTAGTTCACCCGGTCACTACCTCATTTCCTCTGACGCCTGGGGTCTACCTCAATTTTCATTTCCCAGCTCACTTGTGAACTAGCTTCCCTTCCCCAACCCACCTAGGGACTGTCTCCATTTCTCCATCTCACACAGGGCTTATCACTTCCTCTGACTCACCTTCTTGCCTCCTATTTACCTCGGGTCGCTCCTCCAACCTCCCTTGTTATTTCTGGATTCCAGCCTGCCTACCTCTGACAAGTTTCTGCCTGTAGAAACCGAGATGAGAAAAAAAGTTCATAACGGCACTTGTATTCCCATTAACACATCCCATGTGGTCTAGTGGCTAGGATACCTGGCTTTCACCCAGGAGGCCCGGGTTCGATTCCCGGCATGGGAATAGCTTTTAGATACATGATTGTATCCCGAGAAAGATCTGCAATTTTGACGAAAAATTACAGCTACTGAATATTCTTATACAGATGGTGAAATTCCCAATGCACTGACACCTTTTTGTCATGTCAAGATTTTCCCTGGTTGTATATTACTGGAGACAACAACTATGAAAACTCTGCCCCGAGTGAGGCTCGAACTCACGACCTTCAGATTATGAGACTGACGCGCTGCCTACTGCGCCATCGAGGCCATACGACTTGTAAAAGCTCCTCTTTTAATGAACGGCAGTGTTCATGTGTCCGTGTTGATATATTTAGTAATAATTATAATGTCTACATACATGAAACTAAAATTGTAACCCAAAACCTATAATAAACAGAATAATTAATGGTGATCACACACAAACACACGCATACATATATGCACTTCCCACTAAGACACATATATATATGAAAGATGTTAACATGAATTGTGGGCAACTTAACAAAAATGTTCCCTTGCAGTACTAACCAAGGAAAGGATAGTTGGATAATTCATTGGGAAGTGAAATAGTTACCATGCAGACAGATGCACTTAGCAACTGCAAGCAAATGCAGAAATATTATACAAAAGACCTGGTATGTTCGGCACCTGTATTTTTTATGTGGACTTTCTCAAACTTTTTCCAGAGGACCCATATCACATGCTACAACTAAAGAATATCAAAGACCTCGTCCATTGATGTCAAATGCATCAGCAATTTGCTTCAATGTAACTCACTACCAGGTTGGAATGGAGGAGCGACCCAAGGTAAATTGGAGGTTAGGTTAGAAAAGGTACAGTCCTTTGTGAGAGACATTTTTACCATTTGTTTATGTTTGGAGGCTTATCTAAACCATTTCACGAATGTACCTTGTTTAAGTCATTAATCGAAAAAAATAGTGGATCTACTTACCAGTGGACATTCAGTGAGCTCCCGAACCCGTGGAACTCCTAGAAGCACAGAGCTGGACACAGGGAGGCTCATGTATGTCTCCTTCCACCTTCGGTGCTTCCTCCAGCGGTGTGGACACCTCCTTCATCGCGGAAACGGTGCGTCCTCCGGCATGAGAACCTCTGTTGGAGGAGGAGTGTCATCATCAACAACAGGAGCAGGAAATGGAGAAGGTGGGGTGGGGGCTGGAGGGCGCCTTGTCTCTACTGTTGCAGCAGAAGCCCTCTTTCAAGCACTAGCTCGAACTCTGGTTTCTTTCTCATGTGAACCGCCAGGCGAAGCTAGCCTGACCTAACACTCCCGACGAAGCCGAGGTCTTCGTAAAGGAACAGTAAAAAGTGGGCCAAACATGAACGAAATAAAAGACCAGGCTAGCGAATAATTTGCTTGTCCTCTGTAACTTTGGCAATATTGACCAAAAATGATATAGAATAAGCTAAGCTAACCTAATTTAATATATGTAAAAAAGTATGAATGAGAAGGAGAGCATCTCAGTACAAAAGATCTATATGATCGGTTTCGATTAAATCTTTGTCAGAAATCCATGACAATGCATATCTGTCGAAGATGTAATCGAAACCGGTCAAATACATGTCATTTCCCGTGGAGATGTTCTTTCTCATTCATACCTTTTTCTACATTTGTCGCAATGAACACGATTCATCTACGAGTTTGCTATAAACACATGGTTTAAGTTTAGAACTGTTTATACTTTAGCTTTTAGCCACACATTACACTAAGGTTCACTGCAAGTCAAATGTATAAGATGGTACCCACTTTCGTAAGTTTGAAATATTCAAGAAATCAAAGTTAAAGCACTAATATTGCGTGATGCAACTTCTGTAATGTTAAGGGATAAAGTGCAGAGCATGCTGACTTTCATTTAACACTTCTAAAATGAGACTGTTCAAGTATGATTGTCGAGACCTCCACGCCCTTAGCAAAGGCATTCACGTATTCTTGCGAAATAGAACTTGAAACTATAACTTATCTGACACCGAAGAGGTTTGACTTGTATCTTTAGTTCTAAATATTTAATTTACCATACGTGCTGGGAACTTTATATTGCTTGTGTGAATCATAAATAATTCTGTGCAACAAATGCTATACTCTAGTCGTCTTCCAGTTTCTAGTCGGAGAAGCAAGTCACTGAAGAGAGCATTCGCTTCTCTCAAGCGGCTCCTGGCGAGTGGAGGGGGAGGGGGGGGGTCCAGGCGAGGAGGAAGTGACGCAGTTCTCAGGCGAGTTGGAGAATGGACGTTATCCTGAGGTAAGGTGAGTTGTTAATTAGATGGCCTTTCTAGGTGAATTGTGTGAAGAATGCAAGTAATAGCCAGGTGAGTTTTTATACATACATACGTACATGTAAATATATACATACACACATACATACATATACACACATATATACATACACACATACATATACATACCTGCACACACACACACACA
>NC_061833.1:3153467-3163467 GCF_019202785.1 Penaeus chinensis
ATTATTATTATTAATATCATCATCATCATCATTATTATGACTAATACTACTATTATTATTATTATCATTATCATTGTTATCATTATTATTATTGTTAATATTACCATTATCATCATCATCATTACTTTTATTGTTATTATTATTATTATTATCAGCATCATTATTATTATCATTATTATTATTATTATTATTATTATTATTATTATTATTATTATTATTAGTATTATTATTATTATTGTTATTATTGTTATTTTTATTTTTATTGAAATTATCATTGTTGTGATTGTTATCAGTAGAATTATCATTAATCCTATTGTTCAGTATCATTATCATTATTCAGTATCATTACTCATTATCAACATCATTCATTATCATTATCGATACTGAAATTAGCATTACTCATTAACAACATCATTCATTATCATTATCGATACTGAAATTAGCATTACTCATTATTAACATCATTCATTATCATTATCGATACTGAAATCAGCATTACTCATTAACAACATCATTCATTATCATTATCGATACTGAAATTAGCATTACTCATTATCAACATCATTCATTATCATTATCGATACTGAAATTAGCATTACTCATTATCAACATCATTCATTATCATTATCGATACTGAAATTAGCATTACTCATTATCAACATCATTCATTATCATTATCGATACTGAAATTAGCATTACTCATTAACAACATCATTCATTATCATTATCGATACTGAAATTAGCATTACTCATTATTAACATCATTCATTATCATTATCGATACTGAAATCAGCATTACTCATTAACAACATCATTCATTATCATTATCGATACTGAAATTAGCATTACTCATTATCAACATCATTCATTATCATTATCGATACTGAAATTAGCATTACTCATTATCAACATCATTCATTATCATTATCGATACTGAAATTATCATTATCATTAATTGAAGTGATCAATATCATCATCTTCAACAATATCATCACCACCACTCTAAAATCTCCTTATCATTAGCACCATCCTTCTAATCCTCATTTTTATCACAATTCCTAAAATGGTCATGATGTCCAGATTGTTTTGCTTATCATTCTTAAAAAAATACATAAGTTTACGAAGTGGAAATTTTACGTTGATTTCGGGCCCTGGTTGGTGTGAAGAATGACCGGAGTGATACCTTGTCCTTGGAGGAATAAATGTTCGAGGAAGTTACGGTGATAATGAGTTTAAATTGACAGTAATAATTATAATGATGATGGTGGTAATTGGTTATATTGATATCCTCGTTATTATCGTCATTACTGTTATTATCATTATCATCATTACCATCATTATCCTTATTATTATTATTGTCATTGTTTTTATCACTATCATCTTTATTACCACCATAATCCTTATTATCATTATTGCCATTGTTTTTATCTCTATTATCTTTATTATCACCATTATCCTTATTATCATTATTGCCATTGTTTTTATCACTATCATCTTTATCTCTCTCCTCTTCGTGTGACCTGGAAATCTGGCGGAAACACTGATGTCAGGTCAGGGATGTGACAGGGCTGTGTCATTATCCCTCTATGGTTATGATGATAATAACAGTGATGATGATTATAGTAATGATGATGATGTTGATTTTGATGATAATAATGATGATGGTAAAGAGCATTGTCATTATCGTTATTTTTGTCACTAACATTAAAAAAACAAAATTATTATTATCGTTGTCATTCTCTTTAAGATATAGATGATATACATCATAGTATTGTCATCGTTAAGACGCTAAACCAAAGAGATCCGCCACCACCTAAATAATAATGAAATAATCAAGTAATCAACCAAAAATCAAGAAAAACAAAAGAGATAAAGAAAAACAAATACGAAACACAATCTTCGACACACACACACACACACAAACACACACACACACACACACACACACACACTCACACACGCACACACACACACACACACACACACACACACACTCACACACACACACACACACACACACTTCCTTAACCCACAAGCCATAAACATGAATAAGACCATCTATTCTCATAGCCTCGCCCTCTGTTTTCGAAAGGTCGTTTTCAAGTGATATGTATGCATGGAGAACATCCCATCATAGGCTTGTCCTGCTTTGCCGAGGGGAGTTTCCGGCAAGGAGCTGCTGCATATTCTCAAGGTTTTCTGCAACATGGGAGAAAGGCCCTGTCTGATCTGTAATGGATATGTGTGTGTTGTGGAGACGGATCGAGTGTGTGTAGGGGAGGAAGGATTTTGTAGAGGTGGGGATGTTTTGCGTTTGTGTGTTGTTTTAGAAATGTGGAGAGGGAATGTGTTCTGGTTGGGGTGTATGTATGTATGTATGTCTGTCAGTTGGTATGTTGTGTAAGTGTGTATGTATGTACATATGTATTTATGTTTGTATGTATGTATGCATGTATGTCTGTATGTACGAGTATGTATGTATGTGAATGTATGTATGTATGTATGTATGTATGTATGTATGTATGTATGTATGTATGTATGTATATATGTGATGTATTAATGGCAACAGTTGTATATCAGATTGTAATGCCTGTATCGTATTAAGCTTATAAGTTATAATGATAAAACTCGAAAAAGATGAACAGACAGATAAATAAGATTGTAAATTTATTATAACAGAATGATCTCATATATATGTAAAAGATGATCTAATTATATTGTAATTAATGGTTCTGTAATAATTACAAATTTCTATATTACTTTCACATTTCATGTTCCACTTACAACAGAAAAAATATATATATATACCGAATTAATCTCAATGTCACATGCGATTTGAATATAATTGCTTGAAATTGAAGCAGAAGAAGAAAATGGTATGATAATAAGAAAAAAAAAAGAAAAAAGAAAAGCAGAGGAAAAAGAAGAAGAAGAAGAAGAAGATATAATAAGAAAAAATAGATTAAAAAAAAAAAAATAATGACAATAACAATAAGAATAAAAAAAAATACATGTAACAAGAAAAATAGAAAAGAAGAAGAAACAAAAAAATAAAAAGAAACAACCCCAATAATAACAATAATAATGATAAGAAAGAAGAATAAGAACAACAAATAAAAAGAAAACAGAAGAACAAGAAAAAAAAGTAAACAAACGATATTAAGTCATCATCCTTATTATATTACGTAACACAGGTATGTCCATCTCTGCAGTATTCGCCATTATCCATCATGCAAGACATTATCCGTCACCGAGGTCTCGCTTGAATCACGTGCTGATCAAGTCCATCACGCGAAGAAAAAAGAAAGAAAGAAAAGAGAGAGATGAAAAAAAGAAACGGAGAGAGAGAGAGAGAGAGAGGGGGGGAGAGAGAGAGAGAGAGAGAGAGAGAGAGAGACTGAGAGTGAGAGAGAGAGAAAGAGAGAGAGAGAGAGAGAGAGAGAGAGAGAGAGAGAGAGAGAGAGAGAGAGAGAGAGAGAGAGAGAGAGAGAGAGAGAGAGGAAAAAACGAAAAAAAAACGAAAATATAAAAAAAAACGAAAAAAGAGAAAGAAAACAAAAAAAGAGAAATAAAGAAAACAACAAAGAAAGAGAAAGAAAAAAAAACAACAAAATAACAAAAAAACGAGAAGAGGAGAGCAAAAGGAAAAGAGGGAAAAGGGGGAAGGGGAGGGAAGAAGGGAGGGAGGAAAGAAGGGAGGGTATGAGGGATAAGAGGAAAAGGAGAAAATGAAAAAGGGAAAGGAGGAAAGAAAAAGGAAAGGAAGGGAAGGAGGGAAAAGGAGAGAGAAGAGAAAATAGGGAAAAGGAGAGGAAGAGAAGGAGGGAAAAGGAGAGAAGGAAGAGGGAAAAGGAGAGAAAGAGAAGGAGGGAAAAGGAGAGGAAGAGAAGGAGGGAAAAGGAGAGGGAGGGAAGTAGGAAAAGGAAAGAGGACTGGAGGGAAGGAGGGAAAAAGAAGGGATTGAAAAGATGGGGGAAGTAGGGGAGAGGAGAGAGCGAGGGAGAGAAGGATGGGAGAGGAGAGAGAGAAAGAGAAGGGAAGGAAGTTGGGGAAGAGGGAAAGAGAAGAAGGGAGAGGGAGTGAAAGGGAAAGAAAATTTTAGGGTAAGAAAAAAGAAGGAGAGAAAGAAAGAGGGGAGGGAGAGAGAGAGAGAAAGAGAGAGAGGGAGAGAGAGAGAGAGGAGGCCCGAGAGCAAGGAAGTAAAAGAGAAAGAAGAAACAACGAGAAGGAAAAAAAAAAAAAAAAAAAAAAGACCTCCCCCCACACAAAAAAAAAAAAAAAAAAAACTTACACGCACCGAGTTGAACACAAGGGGCCCCCCAAAAATGCAAATAAAACGGAAACAGTCAAGGAAGGAATTGACAAAAACAAAAAAAGAAAAAAACAACAACACACACACACACGCACACAAAAGAATAAAAGGAAAGGTAAAAAAACAACAACGACATTTTGACTCTGCCTCGACACCTTCCCCAAACACAAACGCCAGGCATCGGGAAAAATATATTGGACTCAAGACCTCAAGACTCCCGAGGAACAAGCCTGGGGCAGTTCCTGGTACGTAGTGAGTAAATCCTGAGCTCTCTGCCTGTGTCAAATGCCTTTTTTTTTTTTTTTTTAAGGTGTACAGAAGTGGGCAGATTTTAATTTTTTTGGGAAAAAAGTTGGGGTGAATATTCTTGGCTGAATACTTTTACATATATATATATTATAAATAATAATATATTATATAATATATATAAATTTTATTTTTTCTTTTTTTAAATTTCAAGTTTTAGGTTTTTGTATTCGTTAAAATTTTTTGTTTTTTTAATTCAGTCTTGACGTGTTTTTTTCTTTCCTCTTTTCTTTCCTACCCCGTTTTTCCTTTTCTCTTTTTCAATCTCTTCTCTTGTTTTCCCTATACTTTCTTTCTTTCCCCCCTACCCCCCTTTTTATCTCTCCCCTCCTTTCCTTTACACACTCCAAATTTCTCTCCCTTTCCCTTTTTTTATTTTTTCTCTTCGACTCCTATCCTTTTTTCCTTTCTCTCTCTCTCTCTCTCCTCTCTCGGACTTCTCTCGTCTCCTCTCTCTCTCTCTCTCTCTCTCTTATTCTATTACTCTCTCTCTCTCCCTCCCTCTTTCGACTCTTCTTTTCCTTTTCTCCTCCCCCCCCCCTCTCTCTCTCTCTTTTCTCCCTCCGTCCCTCTCTCTCTTTTTCTTCACTAATATTAACATATTTCCTTCTCGAACGTTAATGTATTGATCATTGTTGATTTATGGAAATAACTCATTAATGAGACTGAGTCTACAATAATTTTCTGAAATTTACATCTTCTACGCCTTTTCGTCCGCCCCAGATCACTCCTCTCTCCTCTCTCTTTTTAGTTATCTCGACTCTCTCTCGCTCTCCTCGACGTCGGGCGGATCTCGTCTCGTCTCAGCAGTCTGCTCGAGCGGGCTATCTGTCTTTTCGTCTTTTCTCTTTTTCTTCTACTCGTCTCTCGTGTCTCGTAATCGGCAAAGTGTGAGCTCCATCTCAGCTCAACTCAGATCTCGTCGTCGTTTCATCGTCATCTCTCGTCTTTGCACTCTCTCTTTTTTCTTCTCTCTCTCTCTTCCCGTCTGATCTCGTCGTCCCTCTCTTTTCTCTCTCACTTTGTCTTTCCTCTGCTCGGTCTCGTTTACGGAGCTCTTCTCTCTCCTCTCCAGGAAAAGTCTCTCGCTCTTTCTACTCTGCTCGATTTTTCTTTCTCTCTACTCAGATCAATGTTCTGTCTCTCTCTCCGTCGGGCTCCGATGCGTGCGTCTGCAGATCGAGGCGTACACTTCTCTAGATTCTCTGTTCTTTCTATTCTCCTTGTTTCTCTTTACACGTCTCTCTCTCTGTCTCATCGGTAGATCATCCGTGTCAGTTCGCTCCGGTCGCTCTTCATCTCGTCGTCTCTCTCTCTCTCAATTCTCTTGTACCCACCCCCGCTCTCTCACTCTCTCTCTCTCTCTCTCGTCGGTCTCTTCACTTCAATACTTTCTCTTTAGACCAGTTGCTGGCATGCTCGTCTCCTCTCCCTCTCTCTCTCATCTTGCGTCTCTCACTTTCGACTGTGTCATCGCTAGGGTTCTCTTTCTACTTTCTGCTCTCCTCTCGCTCGCCGCTAGCATGCTCGGGTACTCTGCTCACTCTTCAGTCGTCAGTCTCAGGACATGGCATCGGAGTACAGCTCCGCGTCGAGCATCTTTTGTCTCTTTGCGACTCGACTCTATCTCAGTCCACGACAGGTCTGCTCTTCACTTCCAGTCAGCAGATCCACTCTCTCTCTCATCTCTTGTCTCTTTACTCCTATTGCTCTTGATCTCTTGCTCTCTCTCTCTCTCTCATCTCTTCCAGTCTCACATCTCCTCAGAAAGGCTTCTGCATTCGCTCGTCGCGTACTTTAGACCTTTACGTCTACTCTTTTTCTCTTCTCAATCGAGGCCTCTACCTTCTATCTCATCTGTCTCTTCATCTCTCATCTGATCTCATCCTCTCAGTCCATCCCTCGGTCACACGAAAGTCTCCATCATCTCAGCGCATCACTAAGACGTCTAATCACCAGCAATAAATCTCACATCATCTCTCTCTACATACCTCTCCATCTCTATCTCTCTTTCTACCTACTATTCTCTCTTTTTACCTTTCTCTCATCTCTACTCATCCTCATCTCCACCCTCTCTCTACACATCCTTGAATCTTCTCAGCACTCTCGCTACACACTCCTCGTGATTCCCCCTCCATCGCTCTCTCCTCTCTCACTCTATCACACTCTCATCTCTCTCTCTCTCACCCATATCAATTCCTCATCATTCTTCATTTCTACTCCGATCTATTCTCGCTCTCATGCTCTACATCAGTGAATTTCTGTCTCGATCTTCTGTATCGGTAGATCGATCAACGAGCATCTCATTAAACCATGTAATTACTCTTTAATCTTTTTATTACATTATATGTTTTTTGTTTGGATACGTTGTATATTTTTGTTTATTATTTATATTTTAGAGGTGAGTATTGGTGGTTAATTCACTATTTTTTGTAAGAATTTTGTCCTGAGGAGGTAATACTGATTCTATGAGTCTGGTTGAGTAGGGGTGTCTGCCCTGTTAAAGCGAAGGGAAGAGGTCTATGCTGAGGAGTAGTATTGATATTTCACGCTACATCTTCAGAAAGCAACCTCGTCTCAGCATGCGTCTCGGCGGGAACGTCGTTCTTTCCCCCCCACCCTCATCTAGCAGGTCCTACTATCCGTCTCTTCTCTCGCTGTCACTCTCTCTTGTACGGCTTCCTACGTTCCGTTCTGTCTCCTCGCGGTCTTCGGTCCCTCTCTCTCTCCTCTTTCTCTTTCTCTTTTTTTCTTTTTCTTTTTTCTTCGCTCTCTCTCTATCTCTCTCTCTCCTCCGTCTCTCTTCTCTCTCTCCTCTCTCTCTTCTCTCTCTCTCTCTCTCCCCGTGTCGCTCTCTCTCTCTCGCTCTCTTTCTCTTTCTCTTTTTCTTTCTTCTCCCCTCTCCTTCTCTACTCTCCTTCCCTCTCTCTCCTCCTCTCTCTCCCTCCTTCCCTCTCTTCCTCTCTTTCTCTCAATCTACCTCTCGTCCCCTCTTTCTTTCCTATATATATTAATTTGCTTCCTACGTTTTCCAAATTGTAAAAACAAAAAACAAAAGATATATATATATATATATATATAAGAGAGAGAGAGAGAGAGAGAAGAGAGAGAGAGAGAGAGAGAAAGAGAGGAGAGAGAGAGAGAGAGAGAGAGACAGAACAGACAAAAAGACCTTGAGCAACGAAAGAAAAAGATACACCAATGAAAGAAAGAAAGAGATCGAAAGCAGGAAATAGAGAGAACGAGAGAGAAAGAGAAAGCGAGAAAGAGAGGAAAGGAAAAAAAAGGAGAAAAAGTTCCCACAATCAAGCCTTCATCACCGGTCGGAGGTTTTATGACCGCTAAAGTTTACATTGATAGCTATACCCATGATAGGCTTCGCGAAGGTCGAGTGGGGGGCGGAGAGAGAAGGAGGGAGGGAGGAGGGGGAAGGGGGGGAGGGAGGGAAGGGGGAGGGAGGGAGGGGGGGAGGAGGGGGGTGGGTGGGAGGAGGGTGGTGGGAGGGAGAGGGAGAGAGAGAGAGAAGGGGGGGCCGATAGAGAGGAAGAGAGGAGAGGGGGGAAGGGGGAGGGAGAGGGGAGGGAGGAGGGGGGAAAGGAGGGAAGGAGAGGGAGGAGGAGGAAGGGAGTGGGTGGGGGAGAGGGGAAAAGAAGAGAGCGGAGGGGAGAGAGAGGGAGGAGAGAGAGAGAGAGGGAGGAAGGGAGGGGAGGGAGGGTGGTTGGGAGGGGAGAGGGCTTGTTTCCTGGATTTATTTATTTTTGTGCTTAGCGCGACGCATCTCACTCCCTCTTCTCTCTATTCCCCCCTCTCTCTCTCTTCCCCCCCCCCCTCCCCTCTCCTCTCCCCATTTTCTCTCTCCCCCCCACCTCTCTCCTTCCCCTCCTCATCTTTCCTCTTTCTCTCTTTTCTTTTTTCTCCTTTTCTCTTTTTTTTCTTCCCTTTTCCCCCTTTTTTCTCCTCCTCTCTCCCCTTTTTCTTTCTCTTTTCTCCCCCCTCTCTCTCTCTCCCCCTCCCCTCCCCCTTCCCCCCTTTTCCCCTCTCTCTCTCCCTTTTTCCCCCTCTTCCCCCCTCTTCCCCCCACTGCGAATTTCGAAGGGCCCATCCCATGTATAAAAAATATTTTTGGATTTTATATATATATATATATAATTATATATATTTTTACATACACACACAACACACACACAAAAGCATATATATATATATATATATATATATATTATATACATATCACATATATTATACATATTTTATTTTAAAAAATATTTATTATAATCTATATCATTAAATATAATATATATAAAAATTAAAAAAAAAAAAAAAAAAAAAAAATATATATAAAAACACACCCACACACAACGCAAGTTAGTTGTTTATGTGTGTCTGTGTCTATGTGTTAGCATTTATAATGTATGCAAGTTTGCATGTACCCCGTCTGTATCTATCCCAAATTTTTCTATCTATCGTCTATCTCGGGCTTTCATCTGTCTTATATATATTATATATATATATATTATATTTTAATACATATATGTATATTATATAATATACTTTTACTGTATAAATTATATATATATTTTTAAAATATATTATATATTAATATATATATTATATATATTATAATAATATATATATATATAAAAGACCCCACAGACCACCACACACCATACACATACACCACACACACACTCACACACCCCCACAAAAACAACATACACACCAAAAAACACCCCAAACTCCCATATAATGTGATAATATGGTGTGCTGCGCCGCCTTGAATTGTCTGCGGGTTTTTAAATTAACAAACAAAGCTCCGGGGAAAACCCCCAGAGGCCATAAACCAAAAGGCCCACAAACACAAAAAACCCCCCCGCTCATAAATAGGAAGTGTCGGATGTTATGACCCCCCGCAAAATACCAACTTTTTTTTTTTCATATTTCTTATCTTCATATCCTCCGCGTAGGTTTTTTATTTTTTCCTTCCCTCGTTTTAAAAATTTATACCCAAATTTAAAAAAATTAACATTAACGGCTTCACATTTTCTACCGCGAACAATAGTGTTGACACAAATAAGGCTCCTTTATACTAATATCGTATTATATATACAATATACTTCTACGAGACAAAGAAACACTGCATTCATAATTTACTCTGAATAATTTAATTTTTATTCAGATTCATAATTCGTGTGCTGTAGTAGATGCATATGTACTTCATATAATGTATTTATCAGTCTAATAATTAATTAGTTTATCTGTCTGTGGTCAGCATTTCAAATCTTTATATAATTATTATCATATGTTTGAATTTCGGAAAAGATATTTCGTGCTTGCAATAATGTTGAGTGGGAAAGGAATTGATTATAAAGAATATATACTATA
>NC_061833.1:3165967-3170967 GCF_019202785.1 Penaeus chinensis
GATAATTATAATAATAATGATGATGATGATGATGATGATGATGATGATGATGATGATGATGATGATGATGATGATAACAATAATAATAACGAAAAACGTGCCAGAATAATAACCAGTATATAATATTACTCTTTTTTTTTTTAACCGAGTACCCCCTTAGTCTTCCTATTGTGTGAAAGAAAGAGCAGACGATACCAGATTTCTACAGGGTTTTGCAACGAAAAGCGACGTTGACATTATGCTGGACTAATGTACACAGAATACGACCCATAATGTGGCTCTTGGGTATGGAATATACAGCCTGATGTTGTACAGGAGTTGGCACTCAATCGCCAATGCTTTTGCTGTTGCTTTTTAGGACGGGAACTATGGGACTTCAGCGAGAGGAAGTGCGTAGAGTTGTCTGAAATTTCGCCGGAGACTCGGTTTTTCTTTCTTTACCTTTCTTTATTTTTTTCTTAACTGGCATTTCCATTATTCGAGAATATTGAAATGAGCATAATGTTAAAGTTTGCTTTGTATACATGTATGCATAAACATAATCGGAGCGAGTCGATAGAGGCAGAAAGAGACAGAGAGACAGAGAGACAGAGAGACAGAGTGAAATAGAGTCAGAGACAGACAGAGACAGAGAGACAGACACAGAGAGACAGAGACATGGAGACAGAAACAGACGGTCCCCAGAGCCCCAGAGCAAGGGCAGAAACCGGACAGAAACAGAAGAAAAAAAGGACGAGAAACAATACAGCAGGAAGAGAACAGACACAGAGCAGATAGAGAAAAAGGAAAACAGAAACAGACGGCCAGAGACAGAGAGACAAGGACAGAGAGACAGAGACAGAGAGACAAAGAGACAGAGACAAACAGCCAGAGACAGAGATGAGGGCAAGACAACAGCTGCCGAGGACATACGTTGAGCCCAGAGACCCCAAAAAGTACAAAAGAAAACAAAGACAGACAGACGACAGACATACAGTAGTGAAGAGAGCCAGAGAGAGAGAGGGGTCAGTAGAGAAGCACAGAGACGGAGCAGACAGAAACAGAAAAGACAGCCAGAGAAGAGAGAAAGGGGCAGAGACAGAAGACAGAGACAAGCAGACATACATCAGAGACAAAGAGACGAGAAACAGACAGACAGAAAACAGAAAAGCCAGAGAGCCTTACTTCCTTATCGCTATGATTTAGAGCTGTCTTCCCACGTCTTCTCTTTCCTCTTTCTTCTTCTGCTTTTCTTTTCGCAATCGGACGCACACGAATAGGCGGCGTCCCTACCTTCTCGTCGCTCCTTCGTCTGCCTCCCCTCCCATTGGTAATCTCCCTACTTCTCCTCACCCACTATCCTTTTCTTGCTTCGTACACTCTGATCTACGGATCTTCTTCTCCTCCATCATCATCCGTTCTCGCTTCTCCCGCCTCGTCGGCGTACGACTGAGGATACTTCTTCACAATCGTCGCACCCTGAGGAGACAATAGGCCACTTTTCCTGTGCAATCTTTTTCAGTAGTTGGTGTGGTCCCGAGTGTGTGTATTTGTGTGTACATGTGTTTGTGCGTGTTCGTTCGTCCGTGTGTGTCGATAACAGTCTTACTTTTCTCTTCTTCATTTTTTGAAGATTTTAATCCGAACGCACACGTATCCACGCACTACAAAATATAATCACACACACAAACGCACAGACGCAGACACACACACGCGCAATCACACACTCATAATATCGCAACACAGGAAAACGCGCCCATAAACACCTCGTCCTGTCACATCACGCTAACGTTACGATGTGTAAAGGGACTGAGCTGCACAATATTACACCGTTTTTTTCTTTATAATAAGATCGTTTGGTCTGACTGCGCTCTGTGTATGAACAGGGAAGGGAAATATAACTCTTAACTATTTCGTTATCGTCTTCTATTGCATGTTTTTCCATTGTTTTTTTTATGAGTATGTATATGCGACCATCAAATTTGCATCTTCCTAAGTCGAGAATTTTTTTTTTCTCTGGTTTTGATACGTAAAAGGTATATGATATTCAGATTTTAAAAGTCGACGATTAGTGTTGATATTTTTTTTTTTTTTTAATTTCATTTTATTTGTTGTGTTCTATCATATACTAAAAAAAGGCGGTCTAGTGGGGCTGTACCTTATTTCATTTTAACTATCTGTTACTTTTTTTCTTTCGTTCTCCCCTCTCTTCTCCCCTTTTTTCTTTTCCCCCCTCTTCTTCCCCCCCCTCTCCCTCCCTTGCTTTCCCCCCTTTCCGCCCCCTTCCTTCGTTTTTTCTCCTCTTTTCTTCCTCCCCTTCCTTTCCCGCCTCTTGCCTCTTTTCCCTTCTCTTATCTTTTTTCTCTTTTCCTCCCTCTTTCCCTCTTTCCCCTGTTTCCTTTTCTTTTTTTTCTTTCCCCCACTCCTTTTCTTCCTCAGTTCTCTTCTTTTCTCTCCTCTCTCCTTGTTTCCTTCGTCCCGTGCAATACGACTGCGACAAAGATCACATCAAACTTTCCGGTCGTCAGACAAGATTTACCCTTAGATGGTCATAAACCGCCGGTGTTTCACGCATACACATGAACAGTAGAGGACATAGAGAGAGAACACACAGAGGTGGAAAGAACAGAAAAGTATAGATCAAGGAAGGAAGGTGACACATGGAGAGGCATATCACAAAAGAACAAGGGCGAGAGAGAAGAGGGATGAAGAATAGAAAGAGGGGGAGAACAACAGGAAAGACAAGCAAAGATGACAAGGGAGAAAGGGGGAGAGTGAAGGAGATGAGAGAAAAAGGAAGGAAACAGAAGAAAGAACGGCAGAAGGAGTGGAAGAGTATAGGACAGAGAGAAGAAAAAAGAAGAGAGAAGGAAGGAAAGAAAACAAAAAAAAGAAAGGACACTAAGGGGAGGAGTGGAGGGAGATCATATAGTATTTTATTAGGTAATTTATTATATTTAGGAGGAAGAGGTAGATATAAAAACTTTATATTTTTAGGTTTAAAATTACATAAGAAAGTGATATTTTAAGATTTTGTTAAATGGACAATTTAAAGAGAAATGAGAGTGGGAAGGATGTTTGATTTATATATTGAATTATAAGGAATGGAAATAGCAAAACAAATTTTTATAATCAATTTTATTAATTAATGTTGATTTTTTTTATTTATAGAGAGAATTGTATAGACAAACTAAGAAAAAGAAACACTGACAACAATCGAGCTTATCATTCTATCATTTTAAATTCAAAAATCTAATGCTATATCTACTTTCACATTTCCCCGCCCCTTCCACCTAGCTATACCATTACTTGTCTTCTGCACGTCCTACTTTCCCCTGGTTCCCTTACTTTTTCTCTCTCTCCCTATAACTCTCTAATCTCTCTTTTCTGTCTTTGCTGTCTCTCCTGTCTTTCTCCATACTTCTTTTCTCCCCCTCTTTTTTCTGCTTTTTCCTGTTTTTCGTCTATAGTCTCCATGGACTCTATTATACTTAGCTTGCAAATATTTGAATTCAAATATCACCTGTTAGACTCATTTTTTATATATCTTTCACTTACCTATCCATCCCATTTACCTATCATCGCTAAAATTCAAGTTACTTTAATATGCTTCTCTCTTCTATGCTTCTCAAATGTCGTATGGATGCAGGAGAGTGAGAGAGATAGCGACCTAGAGCGAGGGAAGAGAGAGACGAGAGAGGACGTCGAGAGAGAGAGCAGAGAGAGAGAGAGAGAGAGATGAAAAGCAGAAGAGAGAGAAGAGCAGTATCAGAGAGAGAGAGATAGAGAGAGAGAGAGAGTACGATAGAGAGAGAAGAGAGAGAGAGAAAACAGAGAGAGAGAAAGAAAGAAGAGAGAAAGATGAGAGAGAGTTCAATGCTAGACTATAAAATACGAGAAAGAGAGCAGCCATAATCTCAGATCGGTGCAGCTGAAAAAGATGAGAGCGAGAGATAAGTTAAATTGCAAAAAAAAGACAAGTATCAAACCAAAAATAAAAATCTCAAAAAGAAAAAAACAAAAAAGGAAAACCCGAGCTGTAGCGACGCACGAGCCGAGAGCGAGCGAGATCCAGGGGAACCTTTTTTATAAAATTTGGTTTTTGGACGTCAAAAGGCCCAGAAAGGGGAAATCTTTCCCAAAGGTTCCCCATGAAAGTGTTTTAACTGAATCCCCTTCCCCGGGAGGGGGCCCCCTGCGGTGGAGTGAGGAAGGTAAAACACTTGCCTTCTTTTTTTTTTTTTTTAGGACAAAGGGGGTGGCCCCGGAGAAAATTTGCGGAGTGTGTTTTCTTCTGCCCTTTTTTTTTAAAATTTCAGTTTGTCTATTGTTTTTTTTTTTTTTTTTTTTTTTTTGGTTTTTTTTTTCTGTTTTTTTCCCCTTTTTTCCCCCTCCTTTTCTTTCTCTTTTTTTCCCTTTTTCTTTTTTTTTTTTTTTTTTGTCTTTTCCCCCCTTCTTTTTCCCCCTCCCCCTCCCCCTTCTTCCCCCTCTCTCTTCTCTCCCCTCTCTTCTCTCTCCCCTTCCTTCTCTCCCCTCCCCCCCCCCCCCCCCTTCTCCCCCCCCCCCCCCCCCCCATCTCTCCCCCCCCTTTTCCCCCCTTCCCCCTTTTTCTTTTCTTTTTCTTTTCCCCCCCGGACCCAAGAATTTTTGCAAAAAAAAGGGGGGCGTGAGCTTTCGATTTGTTCTCTTTTGGGTAAAAGCCCCCCCTCCCCCAAGAGGGCCTGGATTCTCCCGAAAGGGAGCGGGGAAATTTGCGCGTGATTATGAATCCAAATCTTTTTGAATTGTTGATTAGTACTTTGGGTGGAAATTGACGAGAGAGCGAACATGCCCTCATGTGTCCACACACACACACCCCAACACACAACACCAATAACCACAACACATATATATATATATCTTTTATATTATATAATATATTGATATATTTTTATTGTTATATCTGCTTATTGTTAATATCCAATTTACTTTTTATTAATTTCCTGTTACCATTTTAACTTTATTTTTTCCATCCTATTTGT
>NC_061833.1:3175967-3178467 GCF_019202785.1 Penaeus chinensis
TGCGTTCGTGTATGTGTGCTTTCGTGTGTGTGTTTGTGTGTGTGTGCGCGCGTGTGTGTGTTAGTGCGGATGTGTGTGTGTGTGTGTGTGTGTGTGTGTGTGTTTGTACGTATGTATGTGTGTGTGTGTGATTGTAATATTTTTTTTAATTCTTCCTTTCTATTCTTTACTATCTTTAACTTCTTCTGTTTCATCTCATTTATAGACATAGCACACAGTGACAGGTTGAACTGCCTAGTAAACAGACCTCGTATTACCCTGCATACAGACACATGATACTTTAAACTGATTCATTCGTACAATCTACCTTATTTTCGACCCAATGTTCTCCCGTGGCAGACGATCCACGTGACAGCTAAGTTATCGTACATCTTACATCTCATTCGGTCCTAAATCCGGTTGTGCGAAACTCTCGTTAACTTTGGGAAGAAATTGACCCTTGTTGACCGTGGGAACAATCGCACATTAGGGCAGTTAAGATTGTAGTATTTATAGCGAAATGAACGGATATCACGCAGCACGCAACGGAAATAATTCACGCGACGTTTTCGTAGGGTGATTGTTAAGCCAATTTAACTTGAGGTAAAAATCCCATAATGGCCAAACCCCTGTCACGTGACCTTGTGACGTCACACGATGATGCCCGCCATGATATTCAGGAAAAAAAAAAAATAAAAAAATAAAAAAAAAACATTTATCTTCGCAGGAAAATATATTTGTATTATACTTTTTTTCGTCGCGTAATGGTAATATTCTCCCGGGTTTAGTAATGTGTGGTTCGTTTCCAAGAATAATATCACATTACTTCCTTTCAGACATTTGGAGAAAATTGAATTGGTATTGCAACGAGACATCGCCAATAGAGATTAATTGATCAGAAAGACGGGTGAGAAATACGTGCAAATGTTGAACAAAACAATGATGATTAATAATTAGGACAGGAGGATAACAGTAATTGCAATAATGTTAAGAGAATAGGAATAAAAGTGATAATCATTAAGCTGGTAATGGAATGGTGTTCATGTCAATTTGAATTCTATTGCAACAAATGGCATTGTCTCTTGACCTAATGTGAAGTTCGATGATAAGAGAAACGAAAGAAAATGTGGTAATAATGATACTTCATAATAACAAAGTCAATAATGTAATGATAATCTGAACAGAAACGTGTATGGAACAAGTATTGACGAAGGTATATGTATGAACACACACGCACACACACACACACACACACACACACACACACACACACACACACACACACACACACACACACACACACACACACACACACACACACACACACGTACATATACATATATAGGCCTATATTGTAAACTGCACTTGTAGACATACATTTAACAGCAGTAGTTACAGTAATGATGTAGATAGTAATGGAGATCATAACAAGAGAAAAAACATCAGCAGTAGTAGCAATAAAATTAGCTATGATTAAAAAAAAAAAATAACGCCCACCATAATGAAAATAATGATAATGATAACAACTCCCACGAAAATAATTACGATTAAATTGATTGAAGATGTCGTAATCATTAAGATAATCATTAATATTACCGCTATCTTTATCATTAGTGTTTATGATAATGACAATAAAAAGCACAAAGTAATGTTGATGATGATAATGATGATAATAAGGATAATAATAGTAATAATACTGCATATAATAATATCTATTGATGATAATGATGACAATAGTAATAGTACTACAAATAATAATACATATTGATAATAATGATGATAATAGCAATAGTAGTACAAATAATAATATCTATGGATAATAATGATGATAATATTAATAGTACTACAAATTATAATACATATTGATAATAATGATAATAATAGTAATATTACTACAAATAATAATATCTATGGATAATAATGATGATAATAGTATTAGTAGTACAAGTAATATATATTGATAAAAATTATGATAATAGTAATAGTAGTACAAATAATAATATCTATGGATAATAATGACGATAAAAGTAATACTAGTATAAATAACATCTATTGATTCGGTCTTACGTCACGAACTCCCTCGAAATGGCAGGAGGCCCTTACCCAGTGGATGCCCTTCTCTCTCTATCTGTGTGGTGCAGCGGTAGCGATCTCGTCTTGGAATCTTGCTGACCCGCGTTCAAATCCCTCGCCGCCAGTGGATGGTAACCCCGGCCATTCCTTCCACACAGGGGATAACTTAGAAGCAAAATAAAAGAGACAGCATGTCACACTAAGAATATCCATTGTAACAAATGGAATCGAATCAAAGCTTTCAACTTTAAACCTTAATCTCGCGCGCAGTGGTGATAACAATAATGATAATGATGATAATGATGATAATATAATGATAATGATGTTAATGATGATGATGATGATGATGATAATAATAAAGTTAATGATAACAATAGTCATAATGATGTTGATGATGAGGATAGTAATAATGATATGATAATGGTAATAATGAAGATGATAATAATGA